>NC_092340.1:26088611-26394814 GCF_046630445.1 Rutidosis leptorrhynchoides
CGAACAGTGCTCTCGAGAGCCTCGAACTTAGCATTAACTTCTCGATCACGCTTGCGGTTCGCATCCTCAACCCTATGCTTGAAAGTGATAAAGTTACGCATGTCGGCACGGATCTCGTCCATAACTTCATTATGTGGCAAGGTGCGCAAACAATCACTAAGGGCGTTAATACGTGTCACCTCATTATAAGCCCGGTTCATATGAGTAATGGTAGAAAAATAGTAATGAACAGGATCATCGATCTCCGGTTGATTAGCACGACGTCTAGCAGGAGACGGTGGAGCAGGAGCAGCAACAGAGTTATCGCTCGAAGTCGACATCTGCAAACAGCAAAACCGCAAACCACATACCAAAAGATATGAAAGCTAATAATATAACTTATACGAAATGAAATGCATAATAATGCTATAGCAAAATGGTCGGGCTGTAGACTAGACTCTAATGCACCCTAATAACCACGGGTTGACCACATTAAGACCGCCTAGTTCCCTACAACCAGAGCTCTGATACCACATGTGACGACCCCGTCAAAACACTTAACGGATCCGTCAGTTGGTCCCATAGCTTGATCGGACTTAAATGAATTAAATAAACAAAGTTGCATTCTTTTATTTCAAAATGTTCCCCAAAAAGGAAACATACCAAATTAAGTAGTTTGAAAACCAACCAACCATAATATGAAACCAAAAGTTGACACAAAACATTGCCAACAAACCCACAATTTAAATTATCCAAAATAGAATGCAAACTTAAGTTTCATAAATAGTTTCATTAAATCTGCCCAAATGCATGCAGACTCTTCTAACGACAGCGGAAGCATCAAATAACTCAAGTACCTGTGAAAACATGCAAGTAAACTGTCAACACAAAGGTTGAGTGAATTATAGGTTTAAATAAATAAGTAAACTTTAGACCACAAGATTTAAAAATGTTAGAAAACATTAAACATTATTCCATTATCAATGAGCCACCTGGTAACCACTTAACCCTTTATTTACCCTTGCCAAACACAATAAAAATATACACTTGGACAGTGTATCTACAACAAATTACGAAGTACTAAACATTCCGATTATAAATTGCTAGCGCGACTAGCTCGAAATGGGGTTGTCAAACCCGATAGATCTATCCGTAGGATTCGCGTTCACCGGTAGAAACCAATGATTACAGTTACCAGACTAGGGAATATTTTTGTCCAACTCACAATGAATAATTAAATTTAACTGTTACTTGTGTCTAAACGTAAATAAAAATCTGCATGTAATCACATCCCAAAAATATACTTTGAAAAGTATGTAAAAACGGGACTATAACTCACCTTAAATAGCAACTGAAGAAATCTCACAAACAAGCGAACAGCAAGTAAAGTAATGTGATCAAGAAAGATCACAACGCCGACCTATAAATAAAGCAGGTCGAAATAAATAACTAACTTAGGCCAAGTCTTAGTATGATAGCTATTGTACATGTTGCAAGTAGGCATAGACATTACTCAGCAAGCATCGGTTTGATTGGAACAGCATAAGGACACACACTTTCTATTTTTAGAAAGTTTCTATTTTTAGAAGGTTTCCATTTTTGGAAAGTTTTCTATTTTAGGAAAGTTTCTATTTTTGGAAAGTTTCTATTTTTTGGAAAGTTTCCAAATTTAGAAAGTTCTATTTTTAGAAAGTTTTGAAGTTAGGAAAGTTTCCTTATTTAGAAAGTCAACAGAAGTCAACTGAAAGTCAAAGTCAACCGAAAGTCAACTCAAAAGTCAACCTTGGTCAAACATAGTCAACATTAATTTTAAAAGTGTAAGTTATAATAATAACATAGGTTATAATGTTATTTAAAGTCAAAAGTGTATAATAATGTCTTAACATAAGTTTAATTAAATAAAATGAATTATTAAAGTTAATATAAGTTGAAATGTTATAATTAGCATAACATAAGTATTTAATTAATTAATTAAATATTAATCATATTATAAATATTATTAATTTATAATAAATTTTAAATCATATCATAAGTATTATTAATTAATAATGAATTATTAATCATATCATAAGTTTCTAATTAAAATTATTAAATCATAAGTATTTAATAATTAAATCATAATTAAATAATAATTAAGTCTTATAATAATTAAATAATTATTTAATATTTATTATAAGTCTTTTAATAATTTCTCAAAAACAAATTTAATACTTATCATAAGTATTTTCCTTTAATAATAAAAGTATTACTAATCATAAGTTTAATTAAAATGTTAATTAAATTATAATTAATAATTAAATGATATAATAAATATTTATATCACAAGTTTTAAATAATAATAATTACTTCTTTTATCATAAGTAATTAATTAATAATGAATTCCATAAATTTTATCATAAGTTTAATCATTAACCATAAGTTTTAAGTTTAAAAGTTCGCCGGGTCGTATCTTGAGCCCCGGGTGTCGGTTTCGGGCAAGCCACATATGTAACTTCACCTACTCAAACCACCCGACACATTTATGAACTCAAGAACACTCCAAGAACAGTCCCTAAGTCGTGCATATCAGCCATGACTTCAATTGGGAAATCATTTTACTCAAAACAGTAATTCGGGCAAAACGGGTGAACCGTGGCTCGGATTTAGGTGACCCGAACATGAATATTCGTCTCACCATCAGTCCTAACCAAATGAGGCACCCTAAAGACACCAAGGATGGTCACAAAGTCGGACCCAACCTTGTTCATGCCAAGAACACCTTTCAATCTTTAACAAAAACCAAATTAAGCGTATCTAGGGCTCCGGGAATCGAAACGACATGAATCCGGAGTCTAAAATTAATGTCTTGATGAGAGGAACTCATTTATGTACTTTATTTTGACATTCATATCAGTTACAAAGTCAGAATATACGAATCAAACTGCTGTCCAAAATTTACAAACCGAAAACATGAACAAACGAGTAATTCTACGCATTCAAACAACAATACAATAACTTATACATATCATACTAATCATATAACATAAAAATACAGAAATATAAATAAATATGGAAAGTTCTAGGGTTAGGGTTTATACCCTAATCGAGAATCAAAGTATATAGATGTGTAGAGAACGGAGAGAGGAACACGATGGTGTTAAATGATTTATGATCCAAGCTACAATTTTAGATGATGATGGTGGTTTATGGTGGTGATGGTGACGGCACAAGGGAGAGGAGAGGAGAGGGTGAGAGCAAAAATGCAAGTATTAGGTTTAGGTTTCAAATTTGTGAAATAAAAATGAAATAAGAAAAATGGAAAAGCAAGGGAGTGCTCCCCCTCCCTAATTCAGCCGAAAATTGCATGGGGGTGGGCCCCATGGGTCCATCTCACTCAAATGCTAAATTACATGTGGCCCGAAAACCCGAACGAAGCCCGAAACGCGAAAACACGCTTACGCGATTAAAAATCCGGAAAGATAACAAACGCGCGACGAAAAATAAATATAAGTACACCTATAAATAATATGATCATAAAATATCATATTTAAAATATTTAGGATTTAAAAATCCCGAAAGCTCGACCGTTGGTTTAAAAACCGAAAAGATTCGCCGGATGGAAATCCGCGGAACGTAGAAACGTATAATTTAAAATATGAATACATATATCCACATAACACATAATAATTATTATATATATATTATTACAAAAATAATAATATAGGTCATGGAAATGACGTGGCACACTAACAGTTAACGGTCGTTAAATAATTAACGGAAAAAGATAACGGAAAAAGTAGGGTCGTGACACTCATGCTCTATCCTTCATACCTCACTTCTTAGCAACGGCTTCACACGTGAACATTTTTGGGCCAAAGACTAAAGTCCTGATAATCATCAAAACTACATTTAATTCATTAGTTTTCATTACCTAGTAACATGTCAACCGATGATTTAAAGATTTTTCACTCGACCTTTTTCAACTCATAACCTCTGAAATGCGAAAAACTATGTTTATCAAAATTTTTACACGTTGATTATTTGTGCGGTCCTCACGAGATTTATGGACAAATGAAAGTAATAAAACTTTTCTGTCACTTATGCGATTTATAAAAATCATATATGTGTGTATACAATTGAGTTAATTAATTTACCCTTACTTATTTTGGTTAGTACATACCAAGTTATACGTTCAAATTATTTAAAAGTCACTCCTTTATCAAGTTATTTAACTTAAGTCAAATAGTTTTGTGCAAAATGGTACAAGTTGTACATACTTTTAAATCTACTAGGAACTTCGTTCCGTTTATGTTGTCACATCAAACGTTTAAAGGTTTTTCAAAACTTCCCTGGTTGATTTCATTAAAGATTTTTGTATTAGTCTACACCATGTATGGATCACACTTCTTCTCGTCCTCCGTTTAGGGATGAAGCTTACGATTAAGATCTTTGTTAAAAACTCTTGAGCCACCTTGGATGGTAATTTTACAAAATTTGTTAAGAAGTCTTTGCGCTCATGAAATGTTCCTTTAAGGTTAGACATGGCAAAAACGTGGGCCGATAAATCAGGTTTCTGAGGTACACTTAGTGGTCACCCTATCGTAGGAAAGGCACTAGGTAGATTTCTACTCTTAATGTTTTACAACTAATCGCAACACCCTCGTAAACATCATCTCTATGAATCAGTATATGGAGGTACAAGGAATCATTTTTGGAGATTCTTTTCACGTAGAGTAAAACATTCTGTAGGACTAAGAGTTCAAGTATCTTCTCATCCGCGCATCCCCTTAAGTATAAGGACAAATTCAGAACAAACCGCTCGAAGAGTTCACTCTCGTTCAAAGACCACATCTTTCGTGCGATTTTCTTTCAGAAATGTAATATAAGATACTTTAAGAATCTATGAATCTTTTTATCCTCTTGGAAGGGGACTGCTTAAAACATTTACGACACTGATATGGTTACTCTATATATTCCTTCCTTCATTGGTTACAACTATATGTTGTTCTAGATTAATGTTAACCCTAACTTCAACATGTAACTGAAAGGATAAAGTTACATTATGGAACTGTGCTTTCATTCCATCTAAGAATAAGTTCACCTGCAGTATGGTAAACTGGGTGATATTCTTCATTGTTCATTCAGACCATCCTGAAGACACTATAAATAATTATGGCTGGCATTGCATACAAATGTTTCTTAAATATTGGGTTCTTTATACCTATGGTCTCCTTCCGAAATTAAGGGATTAGTAAAATTCGTGGCTAACACTATCCAGACATTAAATCACATGGTTGTGATCACCATGCTCTCCATTCTATCAGCTTTATATTGCGACATAAGCGCCCAATGTTTTAGAGGAGTTTGGTAACATTCATGATGCATTTCATGCATCCAGCTTACGGAAGATGCCTGTAGGGCTAAAAACATCATCTTTCCTTTCATGAGATTATATTCGGATGACATACTCATGTTAACCAGAAACGAAATCAGTTTGTTGATCTCTTAGAACAAGTGACTTAATTAATGGCATATACCTATTCTTACTTTTATACGTCGAAGTACCTTTCAAGGTAAATAACTCACTTCTGAGCCCACGAGTCTAACGGAACTTTGATACGCTCCTTCTTATTCAAATACAGTACCATTG
The DNA here is from genome assembly GCF_046630445.1 of Rutidosis leptorrhynchoides. Taxonomy (NCBI): domain Eukaryota; kingdom Viridiplantae; phylum Streptophyta; class Magnoliopsida; order Asterales; family Asteraceae; genus Rutidosis; species Rutidosis leptorrhynchoides. Next base: position 26,094,220 of record NC_092340.1, read on the forward strand.
TTGGTCACTCCTTAAAATTTCGGGACGAAATTTTCTTTAACAGGTGGGTAATGTAACGACCCGGCTTTTTTCGACTTTCTTTTGTGCTTTGTGCCTTCACGAAACTGCGTATATGTGCATACTGAGGTAGTTTATGCTCTGGGATCTTATTTAATGATTAATTACTCTCATTAATATCTTACAACGTGCTATTAAGTGTGTAATCACTTAACTTGATCCCCGAAAGCTTTTACGACCGTTGGTGTCACTTGACGTTTGAAACGAGCTATGTATTTCGGTACACGTTTAACTTTGGTCATAATCGGAATATTATGACTACGAAACACTAATTGTTATTTTATAATAACAATTACTTGGGTTTTTGAATGCTTAATTATGCTTAGTAAATTACTAGAGCACACTAGTTAGTCTTGTTGGACTTTCTACCTTGTTGGACTTTAGCCCTTATGGAATTCAACATAACAACATGTTCTTAGAGTTTACATAATCATAAAACTAATTTTATGAATATTAAAGCAAGCGGAAGCATAACAATTAAGAAAACAAGTTTATGTGTTAAACCATTTTATTTGAATTTCATGAAGATATCAAGTCATGAATATATACTTACAAATATTAACAAGGAGAGTAGAGATTATATACCTCCTCAAGCTAGTTGAGGGTTGTTTTCAAGTGAGCAAGTTGATGATGAAGATGATGAAGAATGGAGCTCCAAAAGTATGAAACCTCAAGTAGTTATACCCCAAAATTTTGCACCAACACCTAGCCTTTAGTTAGGATTTAATTACACTTGAAATTAGCTTACAAAATGAGCTTGAAGAACTTGGTTTGGAGCCTCAAACCCCACGGCTGAAACTGCACAGAATTGCAGGTTTTTTGTTCTTTTTACTTGATATGTTTGCATGTAGGAGTGTAGAACACTATGTCTTGGTGTTGGTTAAGCATGGGTAGTGACTAATAAACAATTGCATGCTTATTTCAACTCCCATGCCACTCACAATTGCATGTTATAATATAGTTTTATAAAAAAAACTGATTTTATAAAATCAGTTTTTATAAAACTTGATTTTATAAAACACATTTTATAAACTTGTATATTATTTGTTATGTATATTTTATAAAAACAATTTTATAAAATTTAACATAACTTAATTAATTATTTAACCTATAAATAATCAAATCCTTGTTATATAAGTTATTCCATAACTTATATAAACATATCAAGTAATATTATTTAAGAAACATTTTCCTTAAAATTCAAGTGTCGCGTATTTAATCAATGATCCAATCGTTAAGATCAAATACGAATAAGGTGTCGGTAAGCTTGTTATTGGGTATGACCCGACTTGGATCAAAACATATTAGCCATGTTAATTTAATATGTCTCTTGGGCATACTAAATACCTTCAATCTCCCACTTGCACGAGAAACATAAGAAATTAATGTAAGTGATGGATACCACCTAACGACCGTCCATCACCCCCAATATGTTATGACTTTGTGCCATTCAATAACATCATCCCTTTCGAGTTCTCATCTCGAATATGAATAGTTGAATCTTTCATTATAACCTTTCGTCCTAGATGTCATGTTAAATCCAAGAGATACAGAGTGATCACTCTCTTCTAGATTTAACTTTATCAGGCCTTAGACATCTGACTCTCAACGAATAAGAGGGACGGATTCCATCTTGACTAAATACGTCCTAGATATATACTTTGTATTACACCTGAGTTCTTCCTTAGGAACTACCATATTTTAGAATAGCGAAGGAAAGAATCAAGGCACAATACTTGGTAAATATCTGAACCCAATATGTATCTCAGGTCAGAGGATACAATGATATTTGCCTTTACTCAAGATTACATGTGATCAACCACAAAGGCTCCATTTAGTAAATCTTGAGGGCGGGTCTTCCAATATTTGTATCCCACAAATATCTATGAACCTTGGTTGCAACCTTGCCCCACAGTCATACCGTGAATGTATACCAATCCAAGTTCATAATAGTCTAAACCTCACACTTGTTCCCACAAATGTGATCGACTACGGAATTTAGAATAATTACTTATTCATGGATAAAATATGCAAAATAGGAACATAACTCAAAATAAATTAATACCATAACTATATTAATGAGTTTGAACAATTTCGTTCCATTACAATACTTAAAATAGATCATGACCAATCACTAGAATATCGAAGCCCTAATGCACAAACATGTCCTGCATGTTTTGCTCCATGTAAGAGCTTCGTGAGAGGATCCGCTATATTAAGATCTGTGTGAACCTTGCGAATACATATCTTTCCCTTTTCAACTTCATCCCTTATGTAGTTGAATCTCCACTCAATGTGACAGGTCTTTTGGTGAGCACGAGGTTCTTTGATTTGAGCAATCGCACCTTCGTTGTCACAAAAGATCTCAAGAGGGTTTTGAATGGAAGGGACTACTCCTAAGTCGTCGATGAATTTCTTCATCCATGTAGCTTTCTGAGCTGCCAATGAGGCGGTAATGTACTCTGACTCTGTAGTGGATAATGCAACAACATCCTATTTTGAACTCTTCCAAGAGACTGCACCTCCATTTAACGTGAAGACATAACCGGACTGTGACCGAGAATCATCTCGATCAGTCTGGAAACTCGCATCCACGTAACCTTTTACAGCGAGTTCCTCCTCACCAGACCCATATATTAGAAACATATCCTTAGTCCTCATAAGGTATTTCAATATACTTTTGACAGCAATCCAATGACTGTTTCCTGGGTTATTCTGGTATCTACTTGTCAGGCTAAGAGCGCATGACACATCCGGTCTAGTGCATATCATTGCATACTGTGATGACCTGGAAATTTCTGACCAAATTTAAACTTAATCTTTGTATGATTAACATTTCCGACACGATAAGCAAAGTCTGTAAAACTGAATCTCAAAATTTTTGAACTACTTTCATATATTCAAATACCTTTCGGTTGTTCTTGACGATTCGTGAATAATTATATGTATATATATATATATATATATATATATATATATATATATATATATATATATATATATATATATATATATACTATAACTTGAAAATGTAACAATGTATTAATTGTTTGATACCGTACATTAAACTTATTGGTTTAAATATTTATTTGAATATATATGATAAGTTGGAATATTAATTATATGAATAACTTGCGACGTATATTTAAAACGTGTTTATGAATGTTGAAAATATATATTAACTTGGTCATAAAACGATTTGTTATTATATATATATATATATTAACAAATAGCGAGACAATGATTTATAGAAGTAAATGACCAAAACACTCGAAAGTTTAAGATATACTTTGAATGATATAGTTTATTGATAATTTAAGACTATATTTTGACAAAGGTACGAGTCACAAAACGTAAATTGCGAGTTTTCTAAGCGTACGAAAATGCGTTCGAGAAACTGGAACCGGGATATAAGTCGAGTGACAACGTACGAGTCATCGGAACGAAAATTACAAGTCAACTATGCACATGAATTTAATATAATATATAATTAATTATTTAAATTATATATATTATATATATTATATAATAATATGTCGACAAACAAGAAAACAAAAACATTTTGAGCTGGATCAGGCGGCCATGCGATCGCATGGCAAATACACTAAAAACCCATGCGATCGCATGGGCATCAGATTCCAAAAAGTTGCCTATAAAAGGCCAGTTTCTGCTCAAGTTTTTTTACACATATACTACTCCCTCTGTAATATTATTATTATTTATTATTTATATTAATATTAATAATAATATTATTATTATTATTATTATTATTATTATTATTATTATTATTATTATTATTATTATTATTATTATTATTATTATTATTATTATTAAGATTATTATTATTATTTATTTTATTATTATTAGTAGTATTATTATTATTATACTAATTATATCACTTAAAATACTACGACGAGGTCATGAGCGTGTCACTTTCAAAATGGGTTTTCAAGCGGGATAGAGCTAAGGAAACTATGGGTTATTACTAAGGAGGTTTTGGGTATTGTTCAAGGGTTTTGCTCGTGAGTCAAACTAGTATTTATCATCTCCGTTGCGTCTACGCACTTTCCTACAATATTGAATCACAATATTGATACGTAAGCATTTATATCTTATCTATTATATAATAATAATGTATCTCTGACTAGTGCTTGAGTATATAGGATTATGCATGCTAGTACGATTAATTTTGTCGTTAAATAGTTTATGATAGATCACGAATTTAATACATATATCACTGATATAAGGTATATGATATGCATGTTTTTGGAAAGCTGTCGAAAAATCAATAACTTTTCATTTAGAGATCGCGTAATTTCGATGAACGAATTAAAAGATATGAACAACTGAATTATGATTAACATTAATTGAAATTGCTTTTGAATCTGCAATTGATATTTAAACAAGTTGTTTATAAGATTGATAATTTGGATTTTCAAATATTACTAATCGAGTAAATGAATTTCTATATAAGGCACGTCTCGATTTGTTGAACAATTGTCAAAATTGACTGTTTTATCATATTTTAAAGCTTTCTAAAACTATAGTCTAATTATTCAAGAAATGAGAAACCATGTGAAATGTTAAACTATTTTCGATTACCATGATCATTCAAACTATAGTATAGATTTTAAAAGATCATATTGGGTCAGGTTGACTTTTTGAAATGACTTTTGATAACTTTTGTATGTCAATCTCGAGCATTAGGATTGTGATACACTATGACCCAACCTAGCTTATTAGACATGTATTGATCAACATATGTTCTATAGGTTGAGATCTACGGTTAATTTTGCATTCCGAGTTTCGGTCACTTTTTGGTAAATGACCTTATGTGCTGCTAAGGTGAGTTTCATTTGCTCCCTTTTTAATTGCTTTTGCAATATATATTTTTGGGCTGAGAATACATGCACTTTATTTTAAACACAATGGATACAAGTACATACTAAATTCTACACTGAGTTTGAACCAAAAATCCCTTAGCTTTGGTAACTAGTAACTGCTAGTTATAAGAACTGGTGGGCGCGAGTAGTAGTATATGGATCCATAGGGCTTGATATCCCCGCCCGAGCTAGAGCACTAGCCTTTTAACGGACGTATGGTATTTGAGAAGCGTACACGTTGGTTTGCGTGTATTATTAAGATGATTATACAAAGGGTACAAATTATATATACGTTAAGTTTAGTTACCAGGGTGCTCAATTTCGTAGAATATTTTGATAAACGTTTCTGGATGGAACAACTGAAATCTTGTGATCCACCTTTATATACAGATTATGTGCAACATTAAAACTATGAACTTACCAACCTTTGTGTTGACACTTTTAAACATGTTTATTCTCAGGTTTCTAGAAGTCTTCCGCTGTTTGCTTATACATTATACAAGCTATGTGCATGGAGTCATAGATGCTTTATTCAAGAAAACTTTGCATTCACAAAATTATCACCATGTATCTTATTTTGACTGCATTGTCAACGGATGTAGTATTTTAAACTATTATATACGGTGATTGTCTATACGTAGAAATCATCAGACGTTGAAAACCTTGGATTTATATATTCATTTATGGTGTGCCTTTTTAAAAGAATGCAATGTTTACAAAACGTATCATATAGAGGTCAAAACCTCACTATGAAATCAATGAATGATGTATTCATCCAAAGTGGATTTGGAGCGATCGTCACAGTTGGTATCAGAGCTTGAGGTCATAGGGAACCAGAATTTGCATTAGTGTGTTTAACTGGTAATTATTAGGATGCATTAGTGAGTCTGGACTATGACCGTATCTGTTTTTACCGAGTTTTACTTATCATTTCTTGTTAGAAATTATCTGCTTATCATTCCTAAGTCTAGACACATCTTACTGCATTTACTGCATAGATAGTGTACCGACAAAATTCATATCTTAGCATATCTGTTACTGTAAACTTTTCCTGACATCTTCCGAAAATTTTTCCGTAATTTACGAGATTTAGGTATTATATATACATATGTAAATTATGTATTGAAGAGTACCAATCTAAATTCTATAATCTATTTCATATCAAAAATCAATTCTCTAATTATACAAGATGGATCACGTATCTAGTTCAAATTCCCTAGATTCCGACAGCTATTCCGATATGGATATTCACCTGAACTCCGAAGACAGTGTAACCGGAATGGATCAACCAATTAGCCATCATCTATTCTGGATGAATTGGGGATGGGTTCGTAGCCTACTTAGTCATTAGAGACAAGAAGAAGGTGATTCCTTCCATCTACCACATTGCCCTCTTGGCGAAGAACCTGAAGCACTTACCGGCGAACCTATCCGAAGCACCATTTTCTCCCACATTTCCAGAGTATTTCGTTATGATTATATATTATCTCAAATTCTAGATCTTATTCATCCGCTCGTCCGAACCGACAATCACCCTGGTGTAATAGAAGAAGTCAACGAGCTTCGCGCTCGGGTAGTGGCTTTAGAGAATATGGTGCAAAGGTTACAAACACCAGCAGCAGCACCGGCAGCAACATCACCACCATCAGTAACACCAACAGTACCATCACCACCACCAACAACAACATCCGCATCGCACACCTCAACATCACAATCTGTACCTCGAACATCAACGTCATACACACTATAGATACCAAGGAATACCAACAACAACAAACGATAAAGTATTGATTCATAACTTCATCGAAGAAATATTTTGCAGAGAATATGTAGTTTCTAAAAGTTTTAGAGATTATATATTCTAGTCCTAGTCGAAAACCAGATGAGATTAATATTATGTTAACTCATTAAATCCATGATTACATCTAAGGAAAATATATATGTAGGTATATTTTTATAAATATTGTAATTAAGAAAATTCTTTTATACAAACTGTTAAAAGGTGAGAATATTTTAACGGGTAGGTAATACCCGAGAGATATATAAATTCACAATTAATATGTTACATTCTTCGATTCTGATTCAAAAAATCATCAACTATACTCACTACTTTCACAACAATATATATTCTTTTATAAAAATCAAAGCAACCATCCTCATCCAAATTTGATTACATATTTTAATTTTGACAAATCAAAATCCAAGTCAAGATTTAACAAAAGACATCATTCTTAGATTCCTACATCTTTCGAAGCTATACTTTGACTTCAAAACTGTGCTAGAACATCATAGAACCCAGAAAAGTATTTGTATCATTCAAATTCCTAGAACATCATATGAATATTAACGATTACAATCTATGTTCAAATCCCTCAAAATTCCTGAAGACACTTCAAATAATGAATCATCGAGATGATGATCCAACCACATGTTAACCGCAGTCTTGTACCTGAAGAACCCTCGAAATCAAAGTCATAGTTTAACACGTATCCGTGTCAGACCCTTTGGCATTTATTAGCTAAAATAACTTTTCAATCCCTTTTCAAAATAGACAGTTTTGTCACTACTTCAGCAAATCACCTTCAATTGTTCATTCAAATAAGCCTTATTTTAACGATTACCCCTTCATCATTGTTACCGGAGAATCTTTCATATCTCGTCACATTAGCAGTAAACTTATCAACAACTTCATTGATCTTTAAGCCTCTCCGAAAAATCACGATACTTATTCATTGAAACTATATCAAGTACTTATCTACAACTTGTAACAACAATTGTCATACCAACTACTGGGAATTAGCAATCAGTATTTTGAATTTCATAGTAATTTTACGCCAACGGTTATATATATATATACATATAACGTTTACCTCTAAGACTTACAGACTCCGAATGTGAAGTTTCTGAAAAACACCCTAAACTGCGAACTAGTTCTCGAAATTTTGAAAACTATTGATGAAGCAGCAAAAACTGTAAATGACCTTAACAGTAAAAAGCTTGATGATAAAGAATAGTATGTTGGCAAAGCTCAGAAAAAGAAAAGGTTTGGAACTGAAAAACGGATTGAGCAAAGTATGAAGGAGGCTGTGGATAAATCACAAGGACGAAACCTGCCTTTCAAGAATCCAAATGATTCAGTATTTGCTGAAGCCATTAACGAATACCTTGCTTCTGAATCTAAACCCTTGTGGACAATATTCTTCATCATCCTCTGATATTAGAAATTCTAAGATATCATCGTATCTTTCATTATAAACATCCTCCATATTTCTGGAGATAATTCCATAATCATTCTTATCGGAAATCAATTTTCTCCTTATGATATCTGTGTTACATCATAAAAGAAACTATTTTAGTTTCTAAATTCTGAAACCTTCGAGTTTAAAATATGAATATTTTTGAAGTGGTGTTGGGAGCTGAAGCATGAGTTAGTATAATATAATGACACTTGATCAACGTGATTATATTACAATAAGTCATGCTGAGTTTCTAAATGGAATGTGATGATTCACAGATCATAACGTCATCATGTGCCATGTTACACGACTCTTGTATCGTACTTAACCTCTCAAGAAAATATTTTTCTTGATGATTAGGCCTTTTCCGGGATATTCTGGTAATTTAACAAATCAAGATCGTGCCATTACCATTTTCTTCTTAGAACATTAACAATGTTCATTCTGAAATTCATATCTACGAATTCTGGACCATTACAAGCAATGCTTAGTCACAAGAAGAAGAAACGAAGGGACAAAACTTCGAATTAGAAATTGGGGTATAAATCTCAGCAAATAAAAGAAAGCATTAACTGGGGATGACAATAATTATAAAAGACAGAAGCAGGAACTTTGAAATATAAGGGAGAATATAAAGCCCGATAACAACACATAAATTACAAACCGTGTATATCAATGTTTATCGCAACATAGAGATACGGGAGAATTAAAAGCACTATAACCCCAAGGGCAAAGTAGAAGTAAGCAGATTCCTCCGGTGGTAGATGAAAAAGAAGAATGACAGATATGAAAGTTAGGAGTATATCAAGAATCAGAACTGGATGAAATATTTTTCACAATCTTTTGAAAATAGGAAATGAGGAAGAAGATGTAAGAGTGATGAAAATAATAAAATGGAAGAGGTCAATTTATAGAGAAATATCAAGCATAGCAATCAAGGCAAATTACGCATTTAATCAAAAGAAATCTTAATTTCCTTAAATTCCGAAGAATCAAATCTTATTTAGATTATGAAGATTTTCTATTCCTTAAATTACGGAAATCAATCGTTAATATGTCAAGAGTTAAGACGAATCTCTATTCTTCATTTCACTCTTTTACGATAACTTCTCTCATACGCTTCGAATAATCGGATTGTTTTATCCATATTATTCAACGGTGATAATGTAGTGACCCGAACTTTTCCATGTTTATATATATATATATTAAATGAAATTGTTATTTACATGATTAAGTGTTTCCAACATGTTAAGCAATCAAACTTGTTAAGACTTGATTAATTGAAATAGGTTTCATATAGACAATTGACCACCCAAGTTGACCGGTGATTCACGAACGTTAAAACTTGTAAAAACTATACGATGACATATATATGGTTATATATATATTTAACATGATTTTATTATAAGTATGTATCTCATTAGGTATTTTAACAATGAGTTATATACATAAAAATGAGACTATTAATTTAAGAAACTCGAAAACGATATATATAACGATTATCGTTATAACAACGTCTTAATAGGTACATATGAATCATATTAAGATATTGATACACTTGGTTAATTATGTTAAATGATAAGTAAATATATTATTAAGTGTATTAACAATGAAATACATATGTAAAAAATAAGACTACTAACTTAATGATTTCGAAACGAGACATATATGTAACGATTATCGTTGTAACGGCATTTAACTGTATATATATCATACTAAGATATATTATATATCATAATATCATGATAATATAACAATTTAACATCTCATTTGTTATAATAAACAATGGGTTAACAACATTCAACAAGATCGTTAACCTAAAGGTTTCAAAACAACATTTACATGTAACGACTAACGATGACTTAACAACTCAGTTAAAATGTATATACATGTAGTGTTTTAATATGTATTCATACACTTTTGAAAGACTTCAAGACACTTATCAAAATACTTCTACTTAACAAAAATGCTTACAATTACATCCTCGTTCAGTTTCATCAACAATTCTACTCGTATGCACCCGTATTCGTACTCGTACAATACACAGCTTTTAGATGTATGTACTATTAGTATATACACTCCAATGATCAGCTCTTAGCAGCCCATGTGAGTCACCTAACACATGTGAGAACCATCATTTGGCAACTAGCATGAAATATCTCATAAAATTACAAAAATATGAGTAATCATTCATGACTTATTTACATGAAAACAAAATTACATATCCTTTATATCTAATCCATACACCAACGACCAAAAACACCTACAAACACTTTCATTCTTCAATTTTATTCATATAATTGATCTCTCTCAAGTTCTATCTTCAAGTTCTAAGTGTTCTTCATAAATTCCAAAAGTTCTAGTTTCATAAAATCAAGAATACTTCCAAGATTGCAAGTTTACTTCCAAGTTTTCTAAATCCATTCCAAGTAATCATCCAAGATCAAGAAACCTTTGTTACTTATAGTAGGTTATCTTTCTAATATAAGGTAATAATCATATTCAAACTTTAATTCAATTTCTATAACTATAACAATCTTATTTCGAGTGGAAATCTTACTTGAAATTGTTTTCGTGTCATGATTCTGCTTCAAGAACTTTCATGCCATCCAAGGATCCTTTGAAGCTAAATCTATTTTTCTCATTTCCAGTAGGTTTATCCAAGGAACTTGAGGTAGTAATAATGTTCATAACATCATTCGATTCATACATATAAAGCTATCCTATTCGAAGGTTTAAACTTGTAATCACTAGAACATAGTTTAGTTAATTCTAAACTTGTTCGCAAATAAAAGTTAATCCTTCTAACTTGACTTTTAAAATAAACTAAACACATGTTTTATATCTATATGATTTGCTAACTTAATGATTTAAAACCTGGAAACACGAAAAAACACCGTAAAACCGGATTTACGCCGTCGTAGTAACACCGCGGGCTGTTTTGGGTTAGTTAATTAAAAACTATGATAAACTTTGATTTAAAAGTTGTTATTCTGGGAAAATTATTTTTATTATGAACATGAAACTATATCCAAAAATTATGGTTAAACTCAAAGTGGAAGTATGTTTTCTAAAATGGTCATCTAGACGTCGTTCTTTCGACTGAAATGACTACCTTTACAAAAACGACTTGTAACTTATTTTTTCGACTATAAAACTATACTTTTTCTATTTATATTTAATAAAATAGAGTTCAATATGAAACCATAGCAATTTTATTCACTCAAAACGGATTTAAAATGAAGTAGTTATGGGTAAAACAAGATTGAATAATTTTTCTCATTTTAGCTACGTGAAAATTGGTATCAAATCTATTCCAACCATAACTTAATCAACTTGTATTGTATATTATGTAATCTTGAGATACCATAGACACGTGTACAATATTTCGACCTATCATGTCGACACATCTATATATATTTCGGAACAACCATAGACACTCTATATGTGAATGTTGGAGTTAGCTATACAGGGTTGAGGTTGATTCCAAAATATATATAGTTTGAGTTGTGATCAATACTGAGATACGTATACACTGGGTCGTGGATTGATTCAAGATAATATTTATCGATTTATTTCTGTACATCTAACTGTGGATAACTAGTTGTAGGTTACTAACGAGGACAACTGACTTAATAAACTTAAAACATCAAAATACATTAAAAGTGTTGTAAATATATTTTAAACATACTTTGATATATATGTATATATTGTTATAGGTTCGTGAAACAACCAGTGGCCAAGTCTTACTTCCCGACGAAGTAAAAATCTGTGAAAGTGAGTTATAGTCCCACTTTTAAAATCTAATATTTTTGGGATGAGAATACATGCAGGTTTTATAAATGATTTACAAAATAGATACAAGTACGTGAAACTACATTCTATGGTTGAATTATCGAAATCGAATATGCCCCTTTTTATTAAGTCTGGTAATCTAAGAATTAGGGAACAGACACCCTAATTGACGCGAATCCTAAAGATAGATCTATTGGGCCTAACAAACCCCATCCAAAGTACCGGATGCTTTAGTACTTCAAAATTTATATCATATCCGAAGGGTGTCCCGGAATGATGGGGATATTCTTATATATATGTATCTTGTTAATGTCGGTTACCAGGTGTTCACCATATGAATGATTGTTATCTCTATGTATGGGATGTGTATTGAAATATGAAATCTTGTGGTCTATTGTTACGATTTGATATATATAGGTTAAACCTATAACTCACCAACATTTTTGTTGACGTTTAAAGCATGTTTATTCTCAGGTGAATACTAAGAGCTTCCGCTGTTGCATACTAAAATAAGAACAAGATTTGGAGTCCATGTTTGTATGATATTGTGTAAAAACTGCATTCAAGAAACTGATTTCGATGTAACATATTTGTATTATAAACCATTATGTAATGGTCGTGTGTAAACAGGATATTTTAGATTATCATTATTTGATAATCTACGTAAAGCTTTTTAAACCTTTATTTATGAAATAAAGGTTATGGTTTGTTTTAAAAATGAATGCAGTCTTTGAAAAACATCTCATATAGAGGTCAAAACCTAGCAACGAAATCAATTAATATGGAACGTTTTTAATCAATAAGAACGGGACATTTCAGTTGGTATCCGAGCATTGGTCTTAGAGAACCAGAATTTTGCATTAGTGTGTCTTATCGAGTTTGTTAGGATGCATTAGTGAGTCTGGACTTCGACCGTGTTTACTTGAAAAATGATTGCTTAACAAATTTTGTTGGAAAATATATATTTTTAACATGTGAATATTATGTGATATATTAATCTCTTAACGTGTTTGATATTATGTGATAGATGTCTACCTCTAGAACAAGTCCCATTGACTCACCTAATAATAATGAAGAGTCAAATGTAAATTGGAATGATTCGTGGACTGATTCACAAGTTTCCGAAGAGGAACCGAAAGGAGAGTCGGAACCGGAAGAAGAATCAGAATCGAAAGATTCGGAACCGGATGAAGAAATAGAACCGGTGGGGGAAATAATAAAACGGTTAAGTAAAAGAAAATCCTCAACCAACCGACCAAGGTTAATTATGGTCAATGGTGTTTCCGCCAAGGAAGCAAAATATTGGGAGGATTACCAATTCTCCGATGAATCGGATTCCGACGAGAATTCCGATGATGTTATAGAAATTACCCCAACTGAATTTAAAAAGGCAAAAGAAAATAATAAGGGAAAGGGCATAAAAATAGGGAAATCTAATTCCAACCCCGATGAACTTTATATGTTTAATCAACCCCCGAAGTCCTTAAGTTGTAATAATGACCCGGGAACCTCTAAACCACCAGGTTTTTCTAAACCAATGTGGATAACGACGGCTCGTATTAGGGGAACATCATATATCCCTAGAAACTTGGCAAAACGAACCAAAACCGAAGAAGAAGAAACGAGCGAGTCGGAATAAGATAGTTGTATTTGTGTGGTGTAATATATGTAATATAGTGTGCTTATGCTTTATGATATATGTAAAAATTGCTTGTATTAATAAGTAATTTTTTTATGAATCTAACTCTTGTCTATTTTACAGTTTAAAAACACAAAATGGATAGACAACCCAATATTTTAAGAGACCTACCCGGAGACATGATTGATGAAATCTTGTCTAGAGTCGGTCAGAATTCCTCGGCACAACTATTTAAGGCGAAATCAGTTTGTAAGACATTCGAAGAATGTTCCAAGAATGTCTTGGTTTATAAGAGACTTTCGTTTGAAAGATGGGGGATATCACATTGGGAAACCCATAAGTTACGATGTGTTTACTTTGACGCATATATTGCGGGGAACCCAAATGCTATTTTACGCAACGGGTTAAGAAATTATTTTGACTCAATGTATCCGAATATAGGACTTCATGATTTAGAAAAAGCGGCTAACATGCAACATAAAGAAGCATGCTATGCTTACGGGTTAGTAATGTTCGCTTCTCACCAAAGTGAGAACAAGAACATCGGGCTACAACTATTAAACAAAACGTTCCCACAAGTAACGGAGTCGGTAATTGGGGTAAGAAATGAGGTTTTTAGATTGTTACGGGACTGTTGGACATTACGTAACCCTCGTCCCTTTGACGACGTTACAACACGCTGTCTTATCAACGGCCATAACGGTTATGTTCCACAAGACCAAGGATGGGAAGTAGTCCTAGTAAAACCAGAATGCATGACTTGTTTCTGGACGTATGAATTACGTGTCTTTATTGCCTTTGCTGAACGACTTGTGTACTAGCTAGAATTATCTTCACAACTATCTTGTATCAAAGTTATTGTGTGCTATATTTCATGCTTTATGTAAAATAAGCGGTATTGTAAGTTTGTAAAATATTGTATAAAAGTTTGAACGCGAAATATTATTATAATCAGTTTTTCATATAGAATTGTAGTAGTTGAATTGTATATTAGCTACTAAGTATGAACTTAACGGGTAGGTACTATCCGAATTTAAACTTATAAAACGCTAATATGAAGAAAAAGCTTTTATAAATGAGTTCATATTATGCTACGAAATACTATTAACTACTCTTAATATTCTGTATGATTAACTTGTTCCATTTGACTATTTTGAAGGAAATGGCACTGACTACTCGACACACCGTGAATATGAATGAAGAGGAATTCCGTACTTTTCTAGCTTCAAACATAGCCGCAGTACAGGTGGTGCTACATACCAACAATAACCTTGGATCTAGCAGTACAGGAAATCGTGTAGGATGCACCTACAAAGAATTCACTGCCTGCAAACCTTTGGAATTTGATGGAACCGAAGGACCGATCAGATTGAAACGGTGGACCGAGAAGGTCGAATCGGTGTTTGCCATAAGTAAGTGTATGTAAAAACCCGTCCTTATCCAACTGGACGAAATCTTCAACATCTGGTCCATTGCGATGATCGACTCCAAGTATTGTCCTTAAAATGAGCATATGCACAGCGGAAGACTTAATTCGTACCTGAGAAAAACATGCTTTAAAAAGTCAACATAAAGTTGGTGAGATATATAGGTTTGATGCTAGCAGCGTTATAACTATGGACCACAAGATTTCATATATAAAAAAATATAATACACTCGCAAGTGTATGAAAAGCATTCCAAGCAGTGGGCACCCGGTAACTAGCCTTAACAAGAGTGTGTACCCCTGAGTTATAATAATATGTGCACCGAATCAAGTGCGTTCCGTTAACCTCGAAGTACTAAACACCCGTTCTTCTAGTTTAGTAGTGACTAGAACAACATCTGGGTGGGGGTGTAAAACCCGATAGATCTATCTTTAGGATTCGCGCCTACCAGTTCATAAACCAATAGTTAAAGTTACCAAGCTAGGGGATTTTTGATTCAAACCCATGTAGAACGTAATTTTAGTCACTTGTGTCCATAACGTAAATCATTTATAAAAATAGCGCATGTATTCTCAGCCCAAAAATATTTAAAATTTAAAAGGGACTATATACTCACCATGCTGTATTTTGTAGTAAAATACATATAACACCATTGAACACGTATAAGGTTGGCCTTCGATTCACGAACCTATAATATTTGCATATATTTAACACATATTTTTGTAACCGAACAAGTTGTATATATACTACTATATATTATTATTGATAATATACTTGTCAACTCATATGTTATATAGATATAGATAAATTTAATATATTTAATTTATATATTTATATAGCTAATAACAATTTATTTCAGGATTTTATATATGATAAAAATATATATCTATCTATACAATGTTTATATGTGATTATATAAAATATTAATATCATTATAGTATATGTACTAAATATATTTTGTATGAAAATATTTATTTGT
This sequence comes from Rutidosis leptorrhynchoides, assembly GCF_046630445.1. Taxonomy (NCBI): domain Eukaryota; kingdom Viridiplantae; phylum Streptophyta; class Magnoliopsida; order Asterales; family Asteraceae; genus Rutidosis; species Rutidosis leptorrhynchoides. Next base: position 26,110,235 of record NC_092340.1, read on the forward strand.
TTTAAAAAAAAATGATAGTTTTTATGTTAATGAGTTGCTAATAATAATAACTTTATTAATAATGATAATACTAATAATATTAATTGTTATCATAATAATAATAATAAATGTAGATTTTTAATAAGGATAATAATTTAAATGAATAAATCATATGATACTTTTATTAAACATTTTAAGAATCACACTAATGTTTCTAATATAAAAGTTTTATTATTTTTACAATGATAATATTAGTTTTGAATTCTTATTTCAAACTTAATAATACATGGTGTTAATGTTTTGTAATAATAAATATAAATATGGTAGTAAAATTATTAATAAGAAGAAATAAATGAGAGTATACCCTTTAAAATCTATGAGTAAAAAGAAAGCTGCATAAGGGACTCGAACCCGTGACTTCTCGGTACCCAACATGACCCCTTAACCATCCATCTGTTCTTAATCTTTCTGATTTATTACCCCAGCGAATTTACATATACACTAAGTATCTGTTTCACTAAATCATCATCATCTTCCTAAACTGATACTCGACAGAGGGTTACATCAGACTTCAATTTTTAAGATTTATAAATAAAATAGAATAGTTCGATACACAATATGCTTTATTGAAACTTGAAAGAAACTGAAGAAAACATTTTCTTTTTATTCTGCAGCTTCGCTGCACTCAAGAACAAAGAAAAAAAAAATCGATTTTGGACTTTAAGGAAGTTATAGACAAAACTTCCTTCATGAAAAAGATTGTAAACCTTTTCTATAAACCACCTCAAATCTCCTTTGATCTTGAAACATATCCATGAACTCGAATTTAACCATGAACTAATCTGTTGACTTTTCCAAATAAAACTTTGACTGTCAAATTCGTTGTCGATATGGATATTTGATACCTGAGATTTTGAAGGAAAACACACGTAATAATTTATAGAGCTTCTGCATTTACAGATTTTTAAAAACATTAAGAAATTGTGTTCTTGGCAATTCGAGTTTATGAACCCCAGAAACATTTTTTTTTTAAAAATACGCTCCTTTAATTTAATTGTAACAGGTGATAGGGAAGTTTGATGATCCGTCTGTATACATCATAACCTAATATCAATTCAGTTGCTAAGTTTTGTATTTATAAAGGAAAGAAAACAATATACCCTCACGGGTATACAGAAATTGCTGGAAAGATACAAAAAAATAAAATTTTGATAGTGATAGGGGAGATTACAAGTGAACATCGATTTTTATATAAAAACATATAATCTGATTTATATATAACTTTATTTTATTAAATAAATAAGTATATCAATAATTATTATTTAAACAAAAATTATAAATTCTAATAATAACAACTAAAATAATAATCGATATTTACAAATAATATTATTAATGATATTAATAATATTGAAAATATTTAGAAGATGAGTTTAATGATAATAATAATTCATTAAAATTTTATCATTCTAAAAAAATAAATTTATTTTTTTTATATTTTTCTTTTTAACATGCAATTAAATTTAATTATGTCATATTTATAATATATTGAATCTTTAATATTTATTAATTTAGATATATATATATTATCACTTATATATAGAATTCATATATACATCCATATATATTTACATATTTATTTACACACAAGGGTTCGTGAATCGTCAGGCTTGGTCAAAGGGTATCTAGTTATCCGAATATAGACTTCAAACTTTTCTAGACTCAATATTAGGGTTTTTGCTTATCATGTCGGAGACATATAGAAGATAAGGTTTAAAATTGGTCGGAAATTTCCGGGTCGTTACAGTACCCACCTGTTAAAGAAATTTCGTCCCCGAAATTTGATCGAGATCGTCATGACTAACAATAAAATGTTTTTATGACGAATATGAATTGATAGTTAGAGTTTTATCACCATTTAGTAATAGTGGTAAAACAATTCGATTATATGAAGCGTACGAGTGAAGCCGTCACAAGATATTGAGATAAAGATTTGTCTTTTGACGTAGTCACAGTGAATTTTTCGGAATTTAAAAGAAAATCTTGAAAATCTAAAAGATTTGATTTTTCGGCGAATATGGGAATTATGATCTTCTTTGATTTAATGCGCCAATCTGTTTCGATTTCGTTGTCGGATATTTCACTATAAAACTACTCCCTTCGTTTCTTCTTCCCGTCCTCGAGTCAAGCGAGCAATGATCCGGAATTCGTAGGTATGGAATTTCAGAATGAACATAGCTAATTCTTTTAGAAGGTAATGGTAATGACAAAATTTTGGTTTGTCAAATTACCAGAATATCTTGAAAAAGACCGAATCATCAAGAAAATATTTTCTTGATATGTTTAGAGATTGGATAGAATGTATGAGCCGTGTAACATGGCATATGATGATGGTACTGTGAATCATCACATTCCATTAGAAACTTAACATGAGTTACTGTAATATAATGAAGTTGATCAAGTTTCATTATATTATACTAATTCATGCATCAGTTCCCAACACTGCTTCAGAACATTACTATTTTAAATTTGAAGGTTTCAGAATTTAGAAACTATCACAGTTTCTTTTATATTGTAACGCAGATATTACGGAGAGATACATGATCTCAGATAAGAATAGTTGTGAAAATTTCTCCAGAACATTGAGGATATTTATAATGAAAGATACGATGATATCTTAGAATATTTAAGATAATGATGATGATGAAGAATATTATCCGCAAAGGTTTTAGAGTAAGGAGCAAGGTACGTACTAAGGATTTCAGCAGGCACTGAATCATTTTGATTCTTTGAAGTCAAACTTATTCTTTGTAATTTGTTCATGGTTTCCTTTATAGTTTCGCATAATCCACGTTTCAATGCTAAATTTTCTATTGAGTGTTCCTAACACTTCCTTCTTTGTCATCAACATTTGGCCATTAAGACCATCTACAACATGCTGCTTCGTCAGCATTTTCAAAGTGAACGAATCTGGGTCGTCAGTTATCGAACCAAGGTGGTTTCGGGAGAATTGTGTTTTTAGATGATTAAACGCTGATGGTAATATGGTGGAATATCAAAGGTTCTCCGGTAACGATGAGGAAAGCTTACCGTATATATCAAAGTTATAATAAGGTTGATTCGAACGAAAAGTCGAAGTTGGCTTGCTGGAGCTGTGACAAAATTGGCTACTTTGAAAGGAATCGAAAGGTTGTTTTTGCTAATAAATGGCGAAGGATTTAACACGGGTACGTGTTAAATTATGAATTTGGGTTCGAGAGTTTTTTGGGTGCATAACTGTATACATAAACCTTTCTTCTGTAGACGAGGTGCGGCTGATTCAATCTTCTCGATCGAGGTGTTTTCAAGAATCATAAAAAGATATGAAATGCGGATTGTAACTGTCGAGATACGAATGAGGTTTAAGATGAATCAAGTGGCAAGCTTGAAGAATTATTTAGTTTCATATGTTATAATCAATATTTTAATTTAATTCATTTTAATTGTCCAAAGTTAGCAGTCCAATAGTCTGATGGTTCAATGATTCATATATAATTTAATATATAATATTCGAATTAAATAATACGTATCGTGACCCGTGTACCGGTCTCGGTGTCGATCACAACTCAAAGTATATATATATTTTGGAATCAACTCCGACCCTGTATAGCCAACTCCCACCTTCACATATAGAGTGTCTACGGTTGTTCCGAAATATATATATAGATGGGTCGATATGATAAGTCGAAACCTTGCATACGTGTCCCGTTATTTAAAGTGCGTAAAAGTAAATAACAGAATTTAAATGACGATAAATAAAATTGCGAGAATGTAAATTGCGATAAATTAAATGTTAATCAGTTAGCTGGGAACAGTTAGCCGGAACAGTTAGCGTGGATTCCTATCACAATTTCAATTAATTAATTCGTTTATTTCCAACACTTTTTATTTTCGTCCAATGTTTTCTTCATTATGCCACTTGTTGGATTCCGATAGGTCAAAATCCGAATATGAAATTCGAATGAAAATGGTTATTCCGGGGTGAGCGGATATAAATATCGGTGGTTGTAAATAGGATAATAAATGACCGTTGAATCAGATTCGAAGAATGTACAGTGTAACTTGTTAATGTGAATTTTAAATATTCCTTGGGTACTACCCACCCGTTAAAATATCTTCATCATTAACAGTTTGTACGAACGAATTTTTAATTACAATCTTTATGAAAATATACTTACATATATATTTTCTTCAGATGTAATTATAGATTTAATGAGTCAATAAAATATTAAACTCATCAGGTTTATTGTTAATACTAGATTACATAATCTCTAAAGCATTAGAGATTACTTAGTCGCCATATTGAACGGAGGTAATGAGGTAGAATGGTACGTAAATCGAAGATAATCGATGTTGAACGATATGTAGAACGAAAATAAAGTGGATAGAGCGATACATAGAACGGTGATTATACTCGAGGTGTAATTTGTGACGTTGAGATTTACGACGTGGTTGTGGTTTGAGGGGGATAGGGATATCTTTGACGTTGATAATGGTGATGATATTGATGGTGCTGGTACTGAAGATTGCAATGTTGATGTTACTGGAGGTACTGGTTATGCTGCCAGTGCTGCCGCTGATGTTTGTAACCTTCGCACCAGGTTCTCCAAAGCCGTCACACGAGCGTGTAGTCCGTTAACTTCTGCTAGTACACCAGGATGATTGGCGGTCGAAGCGAGCGAATGACAAGATTTGTTATATGTGATATTATGTAATCGTGACAAGATACTCTAGAAATGAGCGAGAAAATAGTGTTTCGAATAGGTTCGCCGGTAAGTGCTTCAGGTTCATTGCCAAGGGGTAATTGGATGGATGAAAAGGATCTTCAATGTGAAATGATTTCCGGATATCGGATGATATTCTAACTATATAGAATATCTATATGTAATACTAAAGATTTCGTAGGCTACAAAAGATGTTACGGCATAAATCAGGCAAATCTACAGATACGCCAAGATAGGAATTATCAGATACGCTAAGATATGAATTTCGTCTATACACTATCGATGCACTAAATGCAGTAGAGCGTGTCTAGACTTGAGAATGATAGGCATGCAATTTCCTAAGGATGATGAGCAGATGATTTCCGACTAGAAATGATAAGCAAAACTTTTGACAGGCGGACACGGTCAAAGTCCAGACTCACTAATGTATCCTAACAACTACCAGTTAGACACACTAATGCAAGGCCTGGTTCACTAAGACCAACGCTCTGATACCAAATGTAAAAACCCGTCCTTATCCAACTGGACGAAATCTTCAACATCTGGTCCATTGCGATGATCGACTCCAAGTATTGTCCTTAAAATGAGCATATGCACAGCGGAAGACTTAATTCGTACCTGAGAAAAACATGCTTTAAAAAGTCAACATAAAGTTGGTGAGATATATAGGTTTGATGCTAGCAGCGTTATAACTATGGACCACAAGATTTCATATATAAAAAAATATAATACACTCGCAAGTGTATGAAAAGCATTCCAAGCAGTGGGCACCCGGTAACTAGCCTTAACAAGAGTGTGTACCCCTGAGTTATAATAATATGTGCACCGAATCAAGTGCGTTCCGTTAACCTCGAAGTACTAAACACCCGTTCTTCTAGTTTAGTAGTGACTAGAACAACATCTGGGTGGGGGTGTAAAACCCGATAGATCTATCTTTAGGATTCGCGCCTACCAGTTCATAAACCAATAGTTAAAGTTACCAAGCTAGGGGATTTTTGATTCAAACCCATGTAGAACGTAATTTTAGTCACTTGTGTCCATAACGTAAATCATTTATAAAAATAGCGCATGTATTCTCAGCCCAAAAATATTTAAAATTTAAAAAGGACTATATACTCACCATGCTGTATTTTGTAGTAAAATACATATAACACCATTGAACACGTATAAGGTTGGCCTTCGATTCACGAACCTATAATATTTGCATATATTTAACACATATTTTTGTAACCGAACAAGTTGTATATATACTACTATATATTATTATTGATAATATACTTGTCAACTCATATGTTATATAGATATAGATAAATTTAATATATTTAATTTATATATCTATATAGCTAATAACAATTTATTTCAGGATTTTATATATGATAAAAATATATATCTATCTATACAATGTTTATATGTGATTATATAAAATATTAATATCATTATAGTATATGTACTAAATATATTTTGTATGAAAATATTTATTTGTTTTAAAAAAAAATGATAGTTTTTATGTTAATGAGTTGCTAATAATAATAACTTTATTAATAATGATAATACTAATAATATTAATTGTTATCATAATAATAATAATAAATGTAGATTTTTAATAAGGATAATAATTTAAATGAATAAATCATATGATACTTTTATTAAACATTTTAAGAATCACACTAATGTTTCTAATATAAAAGTTTTATTATTTTTACAATGATAATATTAGTTTTGAATTCTTATTTCAAACTTAATAATACATGGTGTTACTGTTTTGTAATAATAAATATAAATATGGTAGTAAAATTATTAATAAGAAGAAATAAATGAGAGTATACCCTTTAAAATCTATGAGTAAAAAGAAAGCTGCATAAGGGACTCGAACCCGTGACTTCTCGGTACCCAACATGACCCCTTAACCATCCGTCTGTTCTTAATCTTTCTGATTTATTACCCCAGCGAATTTACATATACACTAAGTATCTGTTTCACTAAATCATCATCATCTTCCTAAACTGATACTCGACAGAGGGTTACATCAGACTTCAATTTTTAAGATTTATAAATAAAATAGAATAGTTCGATACACAATATGCTTTATTGAAACTTGAAAGAAACTGAAGAAAACATTTTCTTTTTATTCTGCAGCTTTGCTGCACTCAGGAACAAAGAAAAAAAAAATCGATTTTGGACTTTAAGGAAGTTATAGACAAAACTTCCTTCATGAAAAAGATTGTAAACCTTTTCTATAAACCACCTCAAATCTCCTTTGATCTTGAAACATATCCATGAACTCGAATTTAACCATGAACTAATCTGTTGACTTTTCCAAATAAAACTTTGACTGTCAAATTCGTTGTCGATATGGATATTTGATACCTGGGATTTTGAAGGAAAACACACGTAATAATTTATAGAGCTTCTGCATTTACAGATTTTTAAAAACATTAAGAAATTGTGTTCTTGGCAATTCGAGTTTATGAACCCCAGAAACATTTTTTTTTTTAAAAATACGCTCCTTTAATTTAATTGTAACAGGTGATAGGGAAGTTTGATGATCCGTCTGTATACATCATAACCTAATATCAATTCAGTTGCTAAGTTTTGTATTTATAAAGGAAAGAAAACAATATACCCTCACGGGTATACAGAAATTGCTGGAAAGATACAAAAAAATAAAAATTTTGATAGTGATAGGGGAGATTACAAGTGAACATCGATTTTTATATAAAAACATATAATCTGATTTATATATAACTTTATTTTATTAAATAAATAAGTATATCAATAATTATTATTTAAACAAAAATTATAAATTCTAATAATAACAACTAAAATAATAATCGATATTTACAAATAATATTATTAATGATATTAATAATATTGAAAATATTTAGAAGATGAGTTTAATGATAATAATAATTCATTAAAATTTTATCATTCTAAAAAAATAAATTTTTTTTTTTTTATATTTTTCTTTTTAACATGCAATTAAATTTAATTATGTCATATTTATAATATATTGAATCTTTAATATTTATTAATTAAGATATATATATATATATATATATTATCACTTATATATAGAATTCATATATACATCCATATATATTTACATATTTATTTACACACAAGGGTTCGTGAATCGTCAGGCTTGGTCAAAGGGTATCTAGTTATCCGAATATAGACTTCAAACTTTTCTAGACTCAATATTAGGGTTTTTGCTTATCATGTCGGAGACATATAGAAGATAAGGTTTAAAATTGGTCGGAAATTTCCGGGTCGTTACAGTGTACTGAAGAGGACAAAGTGAAGTACGCTACGCATACCTTCACAGGTTCTGCGTTAACATGGTGGAATACCTATCTAGAGCAAGTGGGACAAGATGATGCGTACGCACTACCGTGGTCAGCATTCAAGCACTTGATGAACGAGAAGTACTGTCCCAGAACCGATGTCAATAAGCTCAAGACAGAACTTAGAGGGTTACGAACCCAAGGATTTGATATTACCACGTACGAAAGACGATTCACAGAATTGTGCCTATTGTGTCCGGGAGCGTTCGAAGATGAGGAAGAGAAGATCGACGCGTTTGTGAAAGGATTACCGGAAAGAATCCAAGAAGATATAAGTTCACACGAGCCCGCCTCCATACAACAGGCATGTAGAATGGCTCACAAACTAGTGAACCAGATTGAGGAAAAAATTAAAGAACAGACGGCTGAAGAGGCCAATGTGAAGCAAGTCAAAAGAAAGTGGGAGGAAAACGGTGATAAGAATCACCAATACAACAACAACAGCAATTACAATAATAATCGCAACAATTATCCCAACAATCGCAACATCAATCGCAACTACAACAAACGGGCCAACAACAACAACAACAACAACAACAACAACAACAACAGCAACTACAACAATCATCCCAACAACAATAACAACCGCAACAACAACAACAATCAGAAGCAGCTATGCCAAAGGTGTGAAAAGTATCAATCGGGGTTCTGCACCAAATTTTGCAACAAGTGTAAAAGAAATGGTCATAGCGCAGCAAAGTGTGAGGTCTACGGACCAGGGGTTAACAGAACGAAAGGAACAAATGGTGTCGGAATGAGTAATGGCGGAGCAAGTAGTGTCGGATCAAGTTATGCCAATGTAGTTTGTTATAAATGTGGAAAACCGGGCCACATTATTAGAAATTGCCCGAACCAGGAGAACACGAATGGACAAGGCCGCGGAAGAGTTTTCAATATTAATGCGGCAGAGGTACAGGAAGACCTGGAGCTTGTTACGGGTACGTTTCTTATTGACAATAAATCTGCTTACGTTTTATTTGATTCGGGTGCGGATAGAAGCTATATGAGTAGAGATTTTTGTGCTAAATTAAGTTGTCTATTGACGCCGTTGGATAGTAAATTTTTACTCGAATTAGCAAACGGTAAATTAATTTCAGCAGATAATATATGCCGGAATCGAGAAATTAAACTGGGTAGCGAAATATTTAAGATTGATTTGATACCAGTAGAGTTAGGGAGTTTTGATGTAATAGTTGGCATGGACTGGCTGAAGAAGGTGAAAGCAGAGATCGTATGTTATAAAAATACAATTCGCATTGTACGAGAAGAAGGAGAACCCTTAATGGTGTACGGAGAAAAGGGCAACATGAAGCTACATCTTATTAGTAATTTGAAGGCACAAAAACTAATAAGAAAAGGTTGCTATGCTGTTCTAGCACACGTCGAAAAAGTACAAACTGAAGAAAAGAGCATCAATGATGTTCCCGTCGCAAAAGAATTTCCCGATGTATTTCCGAAAGAATTACCGGGACTACCTCCACATCGATCTGTTGAATTTCAAATAGATCTTGTACCAGGAGCTGCACCAATAGCTCGTGCTCCTTATAGACTCACACCCAGCGAGATGAAAGAACTACAAAGCCAACTGCAAGAACTATTAGAATGTGGTTTCATTCGACCAAGCACATTACCATGGGGAGCTCCTGTTTTGTTTGTCAAGAAGAAGGATGGTACATTTAGGTTGTGTATTGACTACAGAGAGTTGAACAAACTTACCATCAAAAACCGTTATCCACTGCCGAGAATTGACGACTTATTTGATCAACTACAAGGCTCGTCGGTTTATTTGAAGATCAATTTACGTTCTGGATATCATCAAATGCGAGTAAAGGAGGATGATATTCCAAAAACTGCTTTTAGGACGCGTTATGGTCATTACGAGTTTATGGTTATGCCGTTTGGATTGACTAACGCACCAGCTGTGTTCATGGACCTTATGAACCGAGTGTGTGGGCCATATCTTGACAAGTTTGTCATTGTTTTCATCGATGACATACTTATTTACTCAAAGAATGATCAAGAGCACGAAGAACATTTGAGAAAAGTGCCAGAAGTATTGAGGAAAGAAAAACTGTACGCTAAGTTTTCAAAGTGTGCATTTTGGTTGGAAGAAGTTCAATTCCTCGGTCACATAGTGAACAAAGAAGGTATCCAGGTGGACCCGGCAAAGATCGAAACCGTTGAAAAGTGGGAAACCCCAAAAACTCCGAAGCATATACGTCAATTTTTAGGATTGGCTGGTTACTACAGAAGATTCATCCAAGATTTCTCCAAAATAGCAAAACCCTTGACTGCATTAACGCATAAAGGGAAGAAATTTGAATGGAAGGATGAACAAGAGAAGGCGTTTCAATTATTGAAGAAAAAGCTAACTACGGCACCTATATTGTCATTGCCTGAAGGGAATGATGATTTTGTGATTTATTGTGACGCATCAAAGCAAGGTCTCGGTTGTGTATTAATGCAACAGACGAAGGTGATTGCTTATGCGTCTAGACAATTGAAGATTCACGAGCAAAATTATACGACGCATGATTTGGAATTAGGCGCGATTGTTTTTGCATTAAAGACTTGGAGGCACTACTTATATGGGGTCAAAAGTATTATATATACCGACCACAAAAGTCTTCAACACATATTTAATCAGAAACAACTGAATATAAGGCAGCGTAGGTGGATTGAATTATTGAATGATTACGACTTTGAGATTCGTTACCACCCGGGGAAGGCAAATGTGATAGCCGACGCCTTGAGCAGAAAGGACAGAGAACCCATTCGAGTAAAATCTATGAATATAATGATTCACACTAACCTTACTACTCAAATAAAGGAGGCGCAACAAGGAGTTTTAAAAGAGGGAAATTTAAAGGATGAAATACCCAAAGGATAGGAGAAGCATCTTAATATTCGAGAAGACGGAACCTGGTATAGGGCTGAAAGAATTTGGGTACCAAAATTTTGAGATATGAGAGAAATGGTACTTAGAGAAGCTCATAAAACCAGATACTCAATACATCCTGGAACGGGGAAGATGTACAAGGATCTCAAGAAACATTTTTGGTGGCCGGGTATGAAAGCCGATGTTGCTAAATACGTAGGAGAATGTTTGACGTGTTCTAAGGTCAAAGCTGAGCATCAGAAACCATCAGGTCTACTTCAACAACCCGAAATCCCGGAATGGAAATGGGAAAATATTACCATGGATTTCATCACTAAATTGCCAAGGACTGCAAGTGGTTTTGATACTATTTGGGTAATAGTTGATTGTCTCACCAAATCAGCACACTTCCTGCCAATAAGAGAAGATGACAAGATGGAGAAGTTAGCACGACTGTATTTGAAGGAAGTCGTCTCCAGACATGGAATACCAATCTCTATTATCTCTGATAGGGATGGCAGATTTATTTCAAGATTCTGGCAGACATTACAGCGAGCATTAGGAACTCGTCTAGACATGAGTACTGCCTATCATCCACAAACTGATGGACAGAGCGAAAGGACGATACAAACGCTTGAAGACATGCTACGAGCATGTGTTATTGATTTCGGAAACAGTTGGGATCGACATCTACCATTAGCAGAATTTTCCTACAACAACAGCTACCATTCAAGCATTGAGATGGCGCTGTTTGAAGCACTTTATGGTAGAAAGTGCAGGTCTCCGATTTGTTGGAGTGAAGTGGGGGATAGATAGATTACGGGTCCGGAGATAATACAAGAAACTACCGAGAAAATCATCCAAATTCAACAAAGATTGAAAACCGCCCAGAGTCGACAAAAGAGCTACGCGGACAGTAAAAGAAAAGATATAGAGTTTGAAATTGGAGAAATGGTCATGCTTAAGGTTTCACCTTGGAAAGGCGTTGTTCGATTTGGTAAATGGGGGAAACTAAATCCAAGGTACATTGGACCATTCAAGACTATAGATCGTGTCGGACCAGTAGCTTACCAACTGAAGCTACCTCAACAACTCGCGGCTGTACATAACACTTTCCACGTCTCAAATTTGAAGAAATATTTTGCTAAAGAAGATCTCACTATTCCGTTGGACGAAATCCAAATCAATGAAAAACTTCAATTCATTGAAGAACCCGTCGAAATAAGGATCGTGAGGTTAATAGACTTAAACAAAACAAGATACCGATTGTTAAGGTTCGATGGAATGCTCGTAGAGGACCTGAGTTCACCTGGGAGCGTGAAGATCAGATGAAGAAGAAATACCCGCATTTATTTCCAGAAGATACGTCAACACCTCCAACTGCTTAAAATTTCGGGACGAAATTTATTTAACGGGTAGGAACTGTAGTGACCCGAACTTTTCCATGTTTATATATATATTAAATGAAATTGTTATTTACATGATTAAGTGTTTCCAACATGTTAAGCAATCAAACTTGTTAAGACTTGATTAATTGAAATAGGTTTCATATAGACAATTGACCACCCAAGTTGACCGGTGATTCACGAACGTTAAAACTTGTAAAAACTATACGATGACATATATATGGTTATATATATATTTAACATGATTTTATTATAAGTATGTATCTCATTAGGTATTTTAACAATGAGTTATATACATAAAAATGAAACTATTAATTTAAGAAACTCGAAAACGATATATATAACGATTATCGTTATAACAACGTCTTAATAGGTACATATGAATCATATTAAGATATTGATACACTTGGTTAATTATGTTAAATGATAAGTAAATATATTATTAAGTGTATTAACAATGAAATACTTATGTAAAAAATAAGACTACTAACTTAATGATTTCGAAACGAGACATATATGTAACGATTATCGTTGTAACGGCATTTAACTGTATATATATCATACTAAGATATATTATATATCATAATATCATGATAATATAACAATTTAACATCTCATTTGTTATAATAAACAATGGGTTAACAACATTCAACAAGATCGTTAACCTAAAGGTTTCAAAACAACATTTACATGTAACGACTAACGATGACTTAACGACTCAGTTAAAGTGTATATACATGTAGTGTTTTAATATGTATTCATACACTTTTGAAAGACTTCAAGACACTTATCAAAATACTTCTACTTAACAAAAATGCTTACAATTACATCCTCGTTCAGTTTCATCAACAATTCTACTCGTATGCACCCGTATTCGTACTCGTACAATACACAGCTTTTAGATGTATGTACTATTGGTATATACACTCCAATGATCAGCTCTTAGCAGCCCATGTGAGTCACCTAACACATGTGGGAACCATCATTTGGCAACTAGCATGAAATATCTCATAAAATTACAAAAATATGAGTAATCATTCATGACTTATTTACATGAAAACAAAATTACATATCCTTTATATCTAATCCATACACCAACGATCAAAAACACCTACAAACACTTTCGTTCTTCAATTTTCTTCATCTAATTGATCTCTCTCAAGTTCTATCTTCAAGTTCTAAGTGTTCTTCATAAATTCCAAAAGTTCTAGTTTCATAAAATCAAGAATACTTCCAAGATTGCAAGTTTACTTCCAAGTTTTCTAAATCCATTCCAAGTAATCATCCAAGATCAAAAAACCTTTGTTACTTATAGTAGGTTATCTTTCTAATATAAGGTAATAATCATATTCAAACTTTAATTCAATTTCTATAACTATAACAATCTTATTTCGAGTGGAAATCTTACTTAAAATTGTTTTCGTGTCATGATTCTGCTTCAAGAACTTTCAAGCCATCCAAGGATCCTTTGAAGCTAGATCTATTTTTCTCATTTCTAGTAGGTTTATCCAAGGAACTTGAGGTAGTAATGATGTTCATAACATTATTTGATTCATACATATAAAGCTATCTTATTCGAAGGTTTAAACTTGTAATCATTAGAACATAGTTTAGTTAATTCTAAACTTGTTCACAAATAAAAGTTAATCCTTCTAACTTAACTTTTAAAATCAACTAAACACATGTTCTATATCTATATGATATGTGTAGTGACCCGAACTTTTCCATGTTTATATATATTAATTGAGATTGATATTTACATGATTAAATGTTTCCAACATGTTAAGCAATCAAACTTGTTAAGACTTGATTAATTGAAATAGGTTTCATATAGACAATTGACCACCCAAGTTGACCGGTGATTCACGAACGTTAAAACTTGTAAAAACTATATGATGACATATATATGGTTATATATATAGTTAACATGATATTATGATAAGTAAAAATATCATTAAGTATATTAACAATGAACTACATATGTAAAAACAAGACTACTAACTTAATGATTTTGAAACGAGACATATATGTAACGATTATCGTTGTAACGACATTTAATGTATATATATCATATTAAGAGATATTTATACATCATAATATCATGATAATATAATAATTTAAAATCTCATTTGATATTATAAACATTGGGTTAACAACACTTAAAAAGATCGTTAACCTAAAGGTTACAAAACAACACTTACATGTAACGACTAACGATGACTTAACGACTCAGTTAAAATGTATATACATGTAGTGTTTTAATATGTATTCATACACTTTTGAAAGACTTCAAGACACTTATCAAAATACTTCTACTTAACAAAAATGCTTACAATTACATCCTCGTTCAATTTCATCAACAATTCTACTCGTATGCACCCGTATTCTTACTCGTACAATACACAGCTTTTAGATGTATGTACTATTGGTATATAAAATCCAATGATCAGCTCTTAGCAGCCCATGTGAGTCACCTAACACATGTGGGAACCATCATTTGGCAACTAGCATGAAATATCTCATAAAATTACAAAACTATGAGTAATCATTCATGACTTATTTACATGAAAACTAAATTACATATCCTTTATATCTAATCCATACACCAACGACCAAAAACACCTACAAACACTTTAATTCTTCAATTTTATTCATCTAATTGATCTCTCTCAAGTTCTATCTTCAAGTTATAAGTGTTCTTCATATATTCTACAAGTTCTAGTTACATAAAATCAAGAATACTTTCAAGTTTGCTAGCTCACTTCCAATCTTGCAAGGTGATCATCCAACCTCAAGAAATCTTTGTTTCTTACAGTAGGTTATCATTCTAATACAAGGTAATAATCATATTCAAACTTTGGTTCAATTTCTATAACTATAACAATCTTATTTCAAGTGATGATCTTACTTGAACTTGTTTTCGTGTCATGATTCTGCTTCAAGAACTTCGAGCCATCCAAGGATCCGTTGAAGCTAGATCCATTTTTCTCTTTTTCAGTAGGTTTATCCAAGGAACTTAAGGTAGTAATGATGTTCATAACATCATTCGATTCATACATATAAAGCTATCTTATTCGAAGGTTTAAACTTGTAATCACTAGAACATAGTTTAGTTAATTCTAAACTTGTTCGCAAACAAAAGTTAATCCTTCTAACTTGACTTTTAAAATCAACTAAACACATGTTCTATATCTATATGATATTCTAACTTAATGATTTAAAACCTGGAGACACGAAAAACACCGTAAAACCGGATTTACGCCGTCGTAGTAACACCGCGGGCTGTTTTGGGTTAGTTAATTAAAAACTATGATAAACTTTGATTTAAAAGTTGTTATTCTGAGAAAATGATTTTTATTATGAACATGAAACTATATCCAAAAATTATGGTTAAACTCATAGTGGAAGTATGTTTTCTAAAATGGTCATCTAGACGTCGTTCTTTCGACTGAAATGACGACTTGTAACTTATTTTTCCGACTATAAACCTATACTTTTTCTGTTTAGATTCATAAAATAGAGTTCAATATAAAACCATAGCAATTTGATTCACTCAAAACGGATTTAAAATGAAAAAGTTATGGGTAAAACAAGATTGGATAATTGTTTTCATTTTAGCTACGTGAAAATTGGTAACAAATCTATTCCAACCATAACTTAATCAACTTGTATTGTATATTATGTAATCTTGAGATACCATAGACACGTATACAATGTTTCGACCTATCATGTCGACATATCTATATATATTTCGGAACAACCATAGACACTCTATATGTGAATGTTGGAGTTAGCTATACAGGGTTGAGGTTGATTCCAAAATATATATAGTTTGAGTTGTGATCAATACTGAGATACGTATACACTGGGTCGTGGATTGATTCAAGATAATATTTATTGATTTATTTCTGTACATCTAACTGTGAACAACTAGTTGTAGGTTACTAACGAGGACAGCTGACTTAATAAACTTAAAACATCAAAATATATTAAAAGTGTTGTAAATATATTTTGAACATACTTTAATATATATGTATATATTGTTATAGGTTCGTGAATCAACAGTGGCCAAGTCTTACTTCCCGACGAAGTAAAAATCTGTGAAAGTGAGTTATAGTCCCACTTTTAAAATCTAATATTTTTGGGATGAGAATACATGCAGGTTTTATAAATGATTTACAAAATAGACACAAGTACGTGAAACTACATTCTATGATTGAATTATCGAAATCGAATATGCCCCTTTTTATTAAGTCTGGTAATCTAAGAATTAGGGAACAGACACCCTAATTGACGCGAATCCTAAAGATAGATCTATTGGGCCTAACAAACCCCATCCAAAGTACCGGATGCTTTAGTACTTCGAAATTTATATAATATCCGAAGGGTGTCCCGGAATGATGGGGATATTCTTAAAAATGCATCTTGTTACTGTCGGTTACCAGGTGTTCACCATATGAATGATTTTTATCTCTATGTATGGGATGTGTATTGAAATATGAAATCTTGTGGTCTATTGTTACGATTTGATATATATAGGTTAAACCTATAACTCACCAACATTTTTGTTGATGTTTAAAGCATGTTTATTCTCAGGTGAATACTAAGAGCTTCCACTGTTGCATACTAAAATAAGGACAAGATTTGGAGTCCATGTTTGTATGATATTGTGTAAAAACTGCATTCAAGAAACTGATTTCGATGTAACATATTTGTATTGTAAACCATTATGTAATGGTCGTGTGTAAACAGGATATTTTAGATTATCATTATTTGATAATCTACGTAAAACTTTTTAAACCTTTATTTATGAAATAAAGGTTATGGTTTGTTTTAAAAATGAATGCAGTCTTTGAAAAACGTCTCATATAGAGGTCAAAACCTCGCAACGAAATCAATTAATATGGAACGTTTTTAATCAATAAGAACGGGACATTTCAGTTGGTATCCGGGCGTTGGTCTTAGAGAACCAGAATTTTGCATTAGTGTGTCTTATCGAGTTTGTTAGGATGCATTAGTGAGTCTGGACTTCGACCGTGTTTACTTGAAAAATGATTGCTTAACAAATTTTGTTGGAAAATATATATTTTTAACATGTGAATATTATGTGATATATTAATCTCTTAACGTGTTTGATATTATGTGATAGATGTCTACCTCTAAAACAAGTCCCATTGACTCACCTAATAATAATGAAGAGTCAAATGTAAATTGGAATGATTCGTGGACTGATTCACAAGTTCCCGAAGAGGAACCGGAAGAAGAGTCGGAACCGGAAGAAGAATCGGAACTGGAAGAAGATTCGGAACCGGATGAAGAAATAGAACCAGTGGGGGAAATAATAAAACGGTTAAGTAAAAGAAAATCCTCAACCAACCGACCAAGGTTAATTATGGTCAATGGTGTTTCCGCCAAGGAAGCAAAATATTGGGAGGATTACCAATTCTCCGATGAATCGGATTCCGACGAGAATTCCGATGATGTTATAGAAATTACCCCAACTGAATTTAAAAAGGCAAAAGAAAATAATAAGGGAAAGGGCATAAAAATAGAGAAATCTAATTCCAACCCCGATGAACTTTATATGTTTAATCAACCCCCGAAGTCCTTAAGTTGTAATAATGACCCGGGAACCTCTAAACCACCAGGTTTTTCTAAACCAATGTGGATAACGACGGCTCGTATTAGGGGAACATCATATATCCCTAGAAACTTGGCAAAACGAACCAAAACCGAAGAAGAAGAAACAAGCGAGTCGGAATAAGATAGTTGTATTCGTGTGGTGTAATATATGTAATATAGTGTGCTTATGCTTTATGATATATGTAAAAATTACTTGTATTAATAAGTATTTTTTTTATGAATCTAACTCTTGTCTATTTTACAGTATAAAAACACAAAATGGATAGACAACCCAATATTTTAAGAGACCTACCCGGAGACATGATTGATGAAATCTTGTCTAGAGTCGGTCAGAATTCTTCGGCACAACTATTTAAGGCAAGATCAGTTTGTAAGACATTCGAAGAACGTTCCAAGAATGCCTTGGTTTATAAAAGGCTTTCGTTCGAAAGATGGGGGATATCACATTGGGAAATCCATAAGTTACGATGTGTTTACTTTGACGCATATATTGCGGGGAACCCAAATGCTATTTTACGCAATGGGTTAAGAAATTATTTTGACTCAATATATCCAAATATTGGACTTCGTGATTTAGAAAAAGCGGCTAACATGCAACATAAAGAAGCATGTTATGCTTACGGATTAGTAATGTTCGCTTCTCACCAAAGTGAGAATAAGAACATCGGGCTACAACTATTAAACAAAACGTTCCCACAAGTGACGGAGTCGGTAATTGGGGTAAGAAATGAGGTTTTTAGATTGTTACGGGACTGTTGGACATTACGTAACCCTCGTCCCTTTGACGACGTTACAACACGCTGTCTTATCAACGGCCATAACGGTTATGTTCCACAAGACCAAGGATGGGAAGTAATCCTAGTAAAACCAAAATGCATGACTTGTTTCTGGACGTATAAATTACGTGTCTTTATTGCCTTTGCTGAACGACTTGTGTACTAGCTAGAATTATCTTCACAACCATCTTGTATTAAATTTATTGTGTGCTATATTTCATGCTATATGTAAAATAAGCGGTATTGTAAGTTTGTAAAATATTGTGTAAAAGTTTGAACGCGAAATATTATTATAATCAGTTTTTCATATAGAATTGTAGTAGTTGAATTGTATATTAGCTACTAAGTATGAACTTAACGGGTAGGTACTACCCGAATTTAAACTTATAAAACGCTAATATGAAGAAAAAGCTTTTATAAATGAGTTCATATTATGCTACGAAATACTATTAACTACTCTTAATATTCTGTATGATTAACTTGTTCCATTTGATTATTTTGAAGGAAATGGCACCGACTACTCGACACACCGTGAATATGAATGAGGAGGAATTCCGTACTTTTCTAGCTTCAAACATAGCCGCAGTACAGGCTGCGCTACATACCAACAATAACCTTGGATCTAGCAGTACAGGAAATCGTGTAGGATGCACCTACAAAGAATTCACTGCCTGCAAACCTCTGGAATTTGATGGAACCGAAGGACCGATCGGATTGAAACGGTGGACCGAGAAGGTCGAATCGGTGTTTGCAATAAGTAAGTGTACTGAAGAGGACAAAGTGAAGTATGCTACGCATACCTTCACAGGTTCTGCGTTAACATGGTGGAATACCTATCTAGAGCAAGTGGGACAAGACGATGCGTACGCACTACCGTGGTCAGCATTCAAGCACTTGATGAACGAGAAGTACCGTCCCAGAACCGAGGTCAATAAGCTCAAGACAGAACTTAGAGGGTTACGAACCCAAGGATTTGATATTACCACGTACGAAAGACGATTCACAGAATTGTGCCTATTGTGTCCGGGAGCATTCGAAGATGAGGAAGAGAAGATCGACGCGTTTGTGAAAGGATTATCGGAAAGAATCCAAGAAGATATAAGTTCACACTAGCCCGCCTCCATACAACAGGCATGTAGAATGGCTCACAAACTAGTGAACCAGATTGAAGAAAGAATTAAAGAACAGACTGCTGAAGAGGCCAATGTGAAGCAAGTCAAAAGAAAGTGGGAGGAAAACGGTGATAAGAATCACCAATACAATAACAACAGCAATTATAACAATAATCGCAACAACTATCCTAACAATCGCAACATTAATCGCAACTACAACAAACGGCCCAACAACAACAACAACAACAACAGCAACCACAACAATCATCTTAACAACAATAATAACCGCAACAACAGCAACAATCAGAAGCAGCTATGCCAAATGTGTGAAAAGTATCACTCAGGGTTCTGCACCAAAATTTGCAATAAGTGTAAAAGAAATGGTCATAGCGCGGCGAAGTGTGATGTCTACGGACCAGGGGTTAACAGAACGAAAGGAACAAATGGTATCGGAACGAGTAATGGCGGAGCAAGTAGTGTCGGAGCAAGTTATGCCAATGTAGTTTGTTATAAATGTGGAAAACCGGGCCACATTATTAGAAATTGCCCGAACCAGGAGAACACGAATGGACAAGTCCGTGGAAGAGTTTTCAATATTAATGCGGCAGAGGCACAGGAAGACCCGGAGCTTGTTACGGGTACATTTCTTATTGACAATAAATCTGCTTACGTTTTATTTGATTCGGGTGCGGATAGAAGCTATATGAGTAGAGATTTTTGTGCTAAATTAAGTTGTCCATTGACGCCTTTGGATAGTAAATTTTTACTCGAATTAGCAAATGGTAAATTAATTTCAGCAGATAAGATATGTCGGAATCGAGAAATTAAACTGGTTAGCGAAACATTTAAGATTGACTTGATACCAGTAGAGTTAGGGAGTTTTGATGTGATAATCGGTATGGACTGGTTGAAAGAAGTGAAAGCAGAGATCGTTTGTTACAAAAATGCAATTCGCATTATACGAGAAAAAGGAAAACCCTTAATGGTGTACGGAGAAAAGGGCAACACGAAGCTACATCTTATTAGTAATTTGAAGGCACAAAAACTAATAAGAAAAGGTTGCTATGCTGTTCTAGCACACGTCGAGAAAGTACAAACTGAAGAAAAGAGCATCAATGATGTTCCCATTGCAAAAGAATTTCCCGATGTATTTTCGAAAGAATTACCGGGATTACCCCCACATCGATCCGTTGAATTTCAAATAGATCTTGTACCATGAGCTGTACCAATAGCTCGTGCTCCTTACAGACTCGCACCCAGCGAGATGAAAGAACTGCAAAGCCAATTACAAGAACTTTTAGAGTGTGGTTTCATTCGACCAAGCACATCACCGTGGGGAGCTCCTGTTTTGTTTGTCAAGAAGAAAGATGGTACATTCAGGTTGTGTATCGACTACCGAGAGTTGAACAAACTTACCATCAAGAACCGCTACCCACTACCGAGAATCGACGACTTATTTGATCAACTACAAGGCTCGTCTGTTTATTCAAAGATTGACTTACGTTCCGGGTATCATCAAATGCGGGTGAAAGAAGATGATATTCTAAAGACTGCTTTCAGAACACGTTACGGTCATTACGAGTTTATGGTCATGCCGTTTGGTTTAACTAATGCACCAGCTGTGTTCATGGACCTTATGAACCGAGTGTGTGGACCAAACCTTGACAAGTTTGTCATTGTTTTCATTGATGACATACTTATTTACTCAAAGAATGATCAAGAACACGGTGAACATTTGAGAAAGGTGTTAGAAGTATTGAGGAAGGAAGAATTGTACGCTAAGTTTTCAAAGTGTGCATTTTGGTTGGAAGAAGTTCAATTCCTCGGTCACATAGTGAACAAAGAAGGTATTAAGGTGGATCCGGCAAAGATAGAAACTGTTGAAAAGTGGGAAACCCCGAAAACTCCGAAACACATACGCTAGTTTTTAGGACTAGCTGGTTACTACAGAAGGTTCATCCAAGACTTTTCCAGAATAGCAAAACCCTTGACTGCATTAACGCATAAAGGGAAGAAATTTGAATGGAAGGATGAACAAGAGAAAGCGTTTCAGTTATTGAAGAAAAAGCTAACTACGGCACCTATATTGTCATTGCCTGAAGGGAATGATGATTTTGTGATTTATTGTGACGCATCAAAGCAAGGTCTCGGTTGTGTATTAATGCAACGAACGAAGGTGATTGCTTATGCGTCTAGACAATTGAAGATTCACGAACAAAATTATACGACGCATGATTTGGAATTAGGCGCGGTTGTTTTTGCATTAAAGACTTGGAGGCACTACTTATATGGGGTCTAAAGTATTATATATACCGACCACAAAAGTCTTCAACACATATTTAATCAGAAACAACTGAATATGAGGCAGCGTAGGTGGATTGAATTGTTGAATGATTACGACTTTGAGATTCGTTACCACCCGGGGAAGGCAAATTTGGTAGCCGATGCCTTGAGCAGGAAGGACAGAGAACCTATTCGAGTAAAATCTATGAATATAATAATTCATAATAACCTTACTACTCAAATAAAGGAGGCGCAACAAGGAGTTTTAAAAGAGGGAAATTTAAAGGATGAAATACCCAAAGGATCGGAGAAGCATCTTAATATTTGGGAAGACGGAACCCGGTGTAGGGCTGAAAGGATTTGGGTACCAAAATTTGGAGATATGAGAGAAATGGTACTTAGAGAAGCTCATAAAACCAGATACTCAATACATCCTGGAACGGGGAAGATGTACAAGGATCTCAAGAAACATTTTTGGTGGCCGGGTATGAAAGCCGATGTTGCTAAATACGTAGGAGAATGTTTGACGTGTTCTAAGGTCAAAGCTGAGCATCAGAAACCATCAGGTCTACTTCAACAACCCGAAATCCCGGAATGGAAATGGGAAAACATTACCATGGATTTCATCACTAAATTGCCAAGGACTGCAAGTGGTTTTGATACTATTTGGGTAATAGTTGATCGTCTCACCAAATCAGCACACTTCCTGCCAATAAGAGAAGATGACAAGATGGAGAAGTTAGCACGACTGTATTTGAAGGAAGTCGTCTCCAAACATGGAATACCAATCTCTACTATCTCTGATAGCGATGGCAGATTTATTTCAAGATTCTGGCAGACATTACAGCAAGCATTAGGAACTCGTCTAGACATGAGTACTGCCTATCATCCACAAACTGATGGGCAGAGCGAAAGGACGATACAAACGCTTGAATACATGCTACGAGCATGTGTTATTGATTTCGGAAACAGTTGGGATCGACATCTACCGTTAGCAGAATTTTCCTACAACAACAGCTACCATTCAAGCATTGAGATGGCGCCGTTTGAAGCACTTTATGGTAGAAAGTGCAGGTCTCCAATTTGTTGGAGTGAAGTGGGGGATAGACAGATTACGGGTCCGGAGATTATACAAGAAACTACCGAGAAGATCATCCAAATTCAACAACGGTTGAAAACCGCCCAAAGTCGACAAAAGAGCTACGCTGACATTAAAAGAAAAGATATAGAATTTGAAATTGGAGAGATGGTCATGCTTAAAGTTGCACCTTGGAAAGGCGTTGTTCGATTTGGTAAACGAGGGAAATTAAATCCAAGGTATATTGGACCATTCAAGATTATTGATCGTGTCGGACCAGTAGCTTACCGACTTGAGTTACCTCAACAACTCGCGGCTGTACATAACACTTTCCACATCTCGAATTTGAATAAATGTTTTGCTAAAGAAGATCTCACTATTCCGTTAGATGAAATCCAAATCAACGAAAAACTTCAATTCATCGAAGAACCCGTCGAAATAATGGATCGTGAGGTTAAAAGACTTAAGCAAAACAAGATACCAATTGTTAAGGTTCGATGGAATGCTCGTAGAGGACCCGAGTTCACCTGGGAGCGTGAAGATCAGATGAAGAAGAAATACCCGCATCTATTTCCAGAAGATTCGTCAACACCTTCAACAGCGTAAAATTTCGGGACGAAATTTATTTAACGGGTAGGTACTGTAGTGATCCGAACTTTTCCATGTTTATATATATTAATTGAGATTGATATTTACATGATTAAATGTTTCCAACATGTTAAGCAATCAAACTTGTTAAGACTTGATTAATTGAAATAGGTTTCATATAG
Organism: Rutidosis leptorrhynchoides; assembly: GCF_046630445.1. Taxonomy (NCBI): domain Eukaryota; kingdom Viridiplantae; phylum Streptophyta; class Magnoliopsida; order Asterales; family Asteraceae; genus Rutidosis; species Rutidosis leptorrhynchoides. The sequence goes on from NC_092340.1 coordinate 26,134,264, forward strand.
ACAATTGACCACCCAAGTTGACCGGTGATTCACGAACGTTAAAACTTGTAAAAACTATATGATGACATATATATGGTTATATATATAGTTAACATGATATTATGATAAGTAAAAATATCATTAAGTATATTAACAATGAACTACATATGTAAAAACAAGACTACTAACTTAATGATTTTGAAACGAGACATATATGTAACGATTATCGTTGTAACGACATTTAATGTATATATATATATCATATTAAGAGATATTTATACATCATAATATCATGATAATATAATAATTTAAAATCTCATTTGATATTATAAACATTGGGTTAACAACACTTAAAAAGATCATTAACCTAAAGGTTACAAAACAACACTTACATGTAACGACTAACGATGACTTAACGACTCAGTTAAAATGTATATACATGTAGTGTTTTAATATGTATTCATACACTTTTGAAAGACTTCAAGACACTTATCAAAATACTTCTACTTAACAAAAATGCTTACAATTACATCCTCGTTCAGTTTCATCAACAATTCTACTCGTATGCACCCGTATTCGTACTCGTACAATACACAGCTTTTAGATGTATGTACTATTGGTATATACACTCCAATGATCAGCTCTTAGCAGCCCATGTGAGTCACCTAACACATGTAGGAACCATCATTTGGCAACTAGCATGAAATATCTCATAAAATTACAAAAATATGAGTAATCATTCATGACTTATTTACATGAAAACAAAATTACATATCCTTTATATCTAATCCATACACCAACGACCAAAAACACCTACAAACACTTTAATTCTGAGATACATAAACAAAATTCATGAATGTTGGAGTTAGCTATACAGGGTTGAGGTTGATTCCAAAATATATATAGTTTGAGTTGTGATCAATACTGAGATACGTAAACACTGGGTCGTGGATTGATTCAAGATAATATTTATCGATTTATTTCTGTACATCTAACTGTGGACAACTAGTTGTAGGTTCCTAACGAGGACAACTGACTTAATAAACTTAAAACATCAAAATATATTAAAAGTGTTGTAAATATATTTTGAACATACTTTAATATATATGTATATATTGTTATAGGTTCGTGAATCAACAGTGGCCAAGTCTTACTTCCCGACGAAGTAAAAATCTGTGAAAGTGAGTTATAGTCCCACTTTTAAAATCTAATATTTTTGGGATGAGAATACATGCAGGTTTTATAAATGATTTACAAAATAGACACAAGTACGTGAAACTACATTCTATGGTTGAATTATCGAAATCGAATATGCCCCTTTTTATTAAGTCTGGTAATCTAAGAATTAGGGAACAGACACCCTAATTGACGCGAATCCTAAAGATAGATCTATTGGGCCTAACAAACCCCATCCAAAGTACCGGATGCTTTAGTACTTCGAAATTTATATCATATCCGAAGGGTGTCCCGGAATGATGGGGATATTCTTAAAAATGCATCTTGTTACTGTCGGTTACCAGGTGTTCACCATATGAATGATTTTTATCTCTATGTATGGGATGTGTATTGAAATATGAAATCTTGTGGTCTATTGTTACGATTTGATATATATAGGTTAAACCTATAACTCACCAACATTTTTGTTGACGTTTAAAGCATGTTTATTCTCAGGTGAATACTAAGAGCTTCCGCTGTTGCATACTAAAATAAGGACAAGATTTGGAGTCCATGTTTGTATGATATTGTGTAAAAACTGCATTCAAGAAACTGATTTCGATGTAACATATTTGTATTGTAAACCATTATGTAATGGTCGTGTGTAAACAGGATATTTTAGATTATCATTATTTGATAATCTACGTAAAACTTTTTAAACCTTTATTTATGAAATAAAGGTTATGGTTTGTTTTAAAAATGAATGCAGTCTTTGAAAAACGTCTCATATAGAGGTCAAAACCTCGCAACAAAATCAATTAATATGAAACGTTTTTAATCAATAAGAACGGGACATTTCAATATGCTAACTTAATGATTTAAAACCTGGAAACACGAAAAACACCGTAAAACCGGATTTACGCCGTCGTAGTAACGCCGCGGGCTGTTTTGGGTTAGTTAATTAAAAACTATGATAAAATTTGATTTAAAAGTTGTTATTCTGGGAAAATTATTTTTATTATGAACATGAAAGTATATCCAAAAATTATGGTTAAACTCAAAGTGGAAGTATGTTTTCTAAAATGGTCATCTAGACGTCGTTCTTTCGACTGAAATGACTACCTTTACAAAGACAACTTGTAACTTATTTTTCTGACTATAAATCTATACTTTTTCTGTTTAGATTCATAAAATAGAGTTCAATATGAAACCATAGCAATTTGATTCACTCAAAACGGATTTAAAATGAAGAAGTTATGGGTAAAACAAGATTGAATAATTTTTCTCATTTTAGCTACGTGAAAATTGGTAACAAATCTATTCCAACCATAACTTAATCAACTTGTATTGTATATTATGTAATCTTGAGATACCATAGACACGTATACAATGTTTCGACCTATCATGTCGACACATCTATATATATTTCGGAACAACCATAGACACTCTATATGTGAATGTTGGAGTTAGCTATACAGGGTTGAGGTTGATTCCAAAATATATATAGTTTGAGTTGTGATCAATACTGAGATACGTATACACTGGGTCATGGATTGATTCAAGATAATATTTATCGATTTATTTCTGTACATCTAACTGTGGACAACTAGTTGTAGGTTACTAACGAGGACAGCTGACTTAATAAACTTAAAACATCAAAATATATTAAAAGTGTTGTAAATATATTTTGAACATACTTTGATATATATGTATATATTGTTATAGGTTCGTGAATCAACCAGTGGCCAAGTCTTACTTCCCGACGAAGTAAAAATATGTGAAAGTGAGTTATAGTCCCACTTTTAAAATCTAATATTTTTGGGATGAGAATACATGCAGGTTTTATAAATGATTTACAAAATAGACACAAGTACGTGAAACTACATTCTATGGTTGAATTATCGAAATCGAATATGCCCCTTTTTATTAAGTCTGGTAATCTAAGAATTAGGGAACAGACACCCTAATTGACGCGAATCCTAAAGATAGATCTATTGGGCTTAACAAACCCCATCTAAAGTACCGGATGTTTTAGTACTTCAAAATTTATATCATATCCGAAGGGTGTCCCGGAATGATGGGGATATTCTTATATATATGCATCTTGTTAATGTCGGTTACCAGGTGTTCACCATATGAATGATTTTTATCTCTATGTATGGGATGTGTATTGAAATATGAAATCTTGTGGTCTATTGTTACGATTTGATATATATAGGTTAAAACTATAACTCACCAACATTTTTGTTGACGTTTAAAGCATGTTTATTCTCAGGTGAATACTAAGAGCTTCCGCTGTTGTATACTAAAATAAGGACAAGATTTGGAGTCCATGTTTATATGATATTGTGTAAAAACTGTATTCAAGAAACTGATTTCGATGTAACATATTTGTATTATAAACCATTATGTAATGGTCGTGTGTAAACAAGATATTTTAGATTATCATTATTTGATAATCTACGTAAAGCTTTTTAAACCTTTATTTATGAAATAAAGGTTATGGTTTGTTTTAAAAATGAATGCAGTCTTTGAAAAACGTCTCATATAGAGGTCAAAACCTCACAACGAAATCAATTAATATGGAACGTTTTTAATCAATAAGAACAGGACATTTCAGATAAAACTCTATTTATCAACAGATATACGTCATGAAAACATTTTTATTGTTAGTCATGACGACCTCACTCAAATTTCGGGACGAAATTTCTTTAACAAGTAGGTACTGTGATGACCCGGAAATTTCTGACCAAATTTAAACTTAATCTTTGTATGTTTAACATTTTCGACACGATAAGCAAAGTCTATAAAACTGAATCTCAAAATTTTTGAACTACTTTCATATATTCAAATACCTTTCGGTTGTTCTTGACGATTCGCGAACAATTATATGTATATAGATACATATATATATATATATATATACTATAACTTGAAAACGTAACAATGTATTAATTGTTTGATACCGTACATTAAACTTATTGGTTTAAATATTTATTGAATATATATGATAAGTTGGAATATTAATTATATGAATAACTTGCGACGTATATTTAAAACGTGTTTATGAATGTTGAAAATATATATTAACTTGGTCATAAAATGATTTGTTATTATATATATATATATATATTAAAAAATAGCGAGACAATGATTTATAGAAGTAAATGACCAAAACACTCGAAAGTTTAAGATACACTTTGAATGATATAGTTTATTGATAATTTAAGACTATATTTTGACAAAGGTACGAGTCACAAAACGTAAATTGCGAGTTTTCTAAGCGTACGAAAATGCGTTCGAGAAACCGAAACCGGGACATAAGTCGAGTGACAACGTACGAGTCATCGGAACGAAAATTACAAATCAACTATGCACATGAATTTAATATAATATATAATTAATTATTTAAATTATATATATTATATATATTATATATATTATATAATAATATGTCGACAAACAAGAAAACAAAAACATTTTGAGCTGGATCAGGCGGCCATGCGATCGCATGACAAATACACTAAAAACCCATGCGATCGCATGGGCATCAGATTCCAAAAAGTTGCCTATAAAAGGCCAGCTTCTGCTCGAGTTTTTTTTACACATATACTACTCCCTCTGTAATATTATTATTATTTATATTAATATTATTAATATTATTATTATTAATATTATTATTATTATTATTATTAATATTATTATTATTATTATTATTATTATTATTATTATTATTATTATTATTATTATTATTATTATTATTATTATTTATTTTATTATTATTAGTAGTATTATTATTATTATACTAATTATATCACTTAAAATACTACGACGAGGTCATGAGCGTGTCACTTTCAAAATGGGTTTTCAAGCGGGATAGATGTAAGGAAACTATGGGTTATTACTAAGGAGGTTTTGGGTATTTGAAAGGACCCGTCCTAATCCACCTGGACGAAGTCATCAACATTTGGTCCCATTGCGATGATCGGCTCCAAGTAATGTCCTTATATTGAGCAAATGCACAGCGGAAGACTTAATTCATACCTGAGAATAAACATGCTTTAAAGTGTCAACCAAAAGGTTGGTGAGTTCATAGGTTTATCATAACAATCATTTCAATATGTTAATAGACCACAAGATTTCATAATCATAAAAATAATACACTCGCAAGTGTATGTAAAGCATTCTAAGTGGTTGAGCACTTGGTAACCATACTTAACATTTAATCAACGTCGCATATTCCCTTTATTATGAAATCTCACTACACCGTACCAAGTGTAGTCACCAAAATGAAGTACTGTGCAACCGTTGAATACTGGTCGTCCAGTCCGGTTGGGGTTGTCAGGCCCGATAGATCTATCAACAGGATTCGCGTTTACAATACCCATGTAAATAGTAGTTACCAAGCTACAGGGAAATATGCCAGTGGTACAACTCAACGTAGAATATATTTTTAAGTACTTGTATCTATTTTGTAAACATTTATAAAAGCAGCGCATGTATTCTCAGCCCAAAAATATATATTGCAAAAGCAATTAAAAAGGGAGCAAATGAAACTCACTTTTGCCTTGAAGGTATTTAATTCGACTTGGTCTCCGATAGATATCACGAACCTAACCATATATATAATATATCAACATATTTTCTTTTTAAGTAATCGTTACATATATATATACTTTTAATACTTTTAATATTTTCTTAGTCCGTAGTTAGCAGTCCGATGTTAGTGGTCCACAATTAGTTGCTTAAATAAAATAAATAAAGACCCCATCGTATTCGTATTGATCAGAATTAATCTCGACCCATGGTACCATGTTATCAAATGACGTGTTGCGTACATAAAGTACCGTGTTGTCAAATGACGTGTTGCGTACAATCATGAGGTCTTATGATTAATCTCCTCGTGTTGTTTACGGGTGGTCCTGAAATATATAAAATCAAATCATAAGTAATTATATATAAAATATCATATTAATTAGAAAAGATATGATTAATTTACTTTTTCTCCAAATATTTTCGTAGCTAAACTAGCTTCGGATACCCAATCTTGTTTTAGTCGTAGTTTCTTCATTACAACTCCGTTTTTATTGGTTCAACTTGCCACTTCCTTGGATCGAGTCAAATTTTAAGAATATGAACTGAAAATACCTTAGTTTGTATTCGAAATCATAGGTTATAGGTCAAACTTTGGTGAAATTTATGAAAGTGATCATTTTCCATCATAAAAACAACATTTAATGATCATTTTTCTAAAAATACTTACACTTTGAGTTAAACCATGAAATTTTTATGTGTTAACATATTCATAAGAAATATCATTTTTCCAGAACATGAACTTCCAATTCAAAGTTCAAGATGGTTTTTAATTATCCAACCCAAAACAGCCCCCGGTTGCACTCCGACGACGTAAATTCAGTTTTTAAGATGTTCTTTGTAAAACCAAGTTATATCTTGTTAGGTTAGCGTATCATTATGATATATTACAGGTCTTGAAGTGTTTTAAAAGTCAAGTTAGAAGGATCTATTTAGTTTGCGAACAAGTTTGAAATCATTCAAACTATGTTCTTGTTGTTAAAATTTTATACCACAAAATAAGATAGCTATATGAATATGAATTGAATAAGATTATGAACAAGGTTACTACCTCAAGTTACTTGGGCAAAGTTACTGCAAAAGATAAGAAATAATCTTGGAATCAAAGAGTGGTGGAGTTAGATCAAAAGGTTGGAAGTAAACTTCTTCAAATGGGTGGTTATTTTGATATGTTCTTGAAAGAGTTTTCTTATGGTGTTTAAGGCTCGTAATTGAAGCTAAATGATGGGGAAAATGCTTGGAGATGATCAAGTATGAAGTTAGGAGTATTTTGAGAGAGAAATGAGGGTGTAGGTATGAGAAAATGGAGTGAAGAAATGATGTTCATTTATAAAATCGTTTTTAGTTTATAAAGAAAGAAAAGGATTCCTAATTTTGTTTTCTTACTAATAATTCATACTACTTGACAAATCCTAGTTACCTCATATCTAGGGCAGTAATAATGTTGATTAGGGTGTTGATTTGATGTGTATATACCAATAGTAAATACGTATAGAAGCTGTGTATGATACGGGTATATATACCCTAGATATACATATAGAAATCTTGAGGAAACGGAACGAGAATTCAAATATAGCTATCTTTTGTGAATATACTTATATTGTTTTATGTATTTAAGTCCTTAAAAAGTGATTAAATACATTATATATACGATACATGTATAAGCATTATAGATTATAAGTATATATATCAAAGAATGTTACGTATAGTTATCGTTTTGAAAACTTAAGTTAGTAGTTTCAAAATATACTTATAACTCATTGTCATTAGTACACAATGAGATGTTAAACCATACTTAGATCATGTTAAATATATATAAATACATATATATACACAAACGTATAATTATCGTATGTTATATAGTTCGTGATATCATCGGTCATATTGGACGGTCAAACGTTGTGTAAAACTCTTTTCAAAAACACAAGTCTCAACAATTTGGATTGCTTATCATGTTGGTATAGTTTAATTTATGTAAATATTAATCTCATAAGTATAATTTGGTCTGAAAATTCCGGGTCATTACAGTACCTACCCGTTAAAGAAATTTCGTCCCCGAAATTTGATAGAGGTTGTTATGGATAACAATAAGAAGGTTTTCATGACAAATATAAGGTGATAATGGAGTTTTATCATCATTGAGTAATGTAGATAAAACGATTCGATTATGCGAAGAATATAAATGAGACTATCGTAAAAGAGTGAGATGAGTAAAATATATTCGTCTTAACCGATGACGTAGTTATGATTGATTTCCGGGATTTAAGGGATTTAAAGAGAATCTTACGTAATAAGATTTGGTTCTTTGGTGATTAAGGAAATCAGGATCTTCTTTGATTATATGCAATAATCTGTTTCGATTGCTCTGTCAGATATTTCACTATAAATTCACCCCTTCGTTTCCTTATTTTCCATGACTCACACCTTCTATTCTTTCTCCCTTGATTCTTACTTTAAAGCATTCATCAATATGCTCCATCCAGTCCTGATTCTTGATATACTCCTAACTTTTATATCTGTGATTCTTCTTTTTCATCTACCACCAGAAGAATCTATTTACTTCTACTATACTCTTGTGTTTATAGTGTTTCTAATTCTCCCGTGTCTCTATATTGCTATCTGCATCAATATACATGGTTTGTATTTTCGGGGTTATTATCGGAGTTTATATTCTTCATTATTTTTCGGAGCTTCATGTTTTCTTTTTCTCTTCCCGACTTCGAGTCAAGCGAGTAATGGTCCGGAATTCGTAGATATGAAATTCAGAATGAACATAGCTAATGCTTTAAGAAGAAAATGGTAATAGAACGATTTTGATTTGTTAAATTACCAGAATACCCTGGAGAAGACCGAGTCATCCAGAAAAATATTCTCTTGATATGTTTAGAGATTAGATAGAATGTAAGAGTCGTGTAAATGGCACATGATGACGGTACTGTGAATCATCATGCTTCATTAGAAACTCAGCATGACTTACTGTAATATAATGACGTTGATCAAGTGTCATTATATTATACTAATCCATGCTTCAGTTCCCAACACTACTTCAAAACATTCATATTTTAAACTCGAAGGTTTCAGAATTTAGAAACTAACACAGTTTCTTTTATGTTGCAGATATTACAGAGAGATAAATGATCTCAGATAAGAATAGTTGTGAAAATATCGCCAGAAATATGGAGGATATTTATAATAGAACATACGAGAATATCTTAGAATTTCTAATATCAATGGATGATGAAGAAGATTTGTCTGTGAAGGTTTAGAATGAGAAATAAGATGTTTGCTAACGATTTCAGCAGGCACAGAATCATTTGGATTCTTTGAAGGCAAACTTATTCTTTGTGATTTGTCCACGGCTTTCTTCATAGTTTCGCATAATCCGCTTTTCGGTACTAAATTTTCTATTGAGCGTTCCTAACACTCCTTTCTTTATCATCAAACTTTTGACCATTAAGATCATCTACAACATGCTGCTTCATCAGCATTTTCAAAGTTAACTGATCTGAGTCATCGGTTATTAAACCGAGGTAGTTTCAGGAGAATTGTGTTTTTTTAGAATGATTAATCGATGATGGTAATATTGTGGAATATAATGAAATGTCCCGTTCTTATTGATTAAAAACGTTCCATATTAATTGATTTCGTTGCGAGGTTTTGACCTCTATATGAGACGTTTTTCAAATACTGCATTCATTTTTAAAACAAACCATAACCTTTATTTCATAAATAAAGGTTTAAAAAGTTTTACGTAGATTATCAAATAATGATAATCTAAAATATCCTGTTTACACACGACCATTACATAATGGTTTACAATACAAATATGTTACATCGAAATCAGTTTCTTGAATGCAGTTTTTACACAATATCGTATAAACATGGACTCCAAATCTTGTCCTTATTTTAGTATGCAACAGCGGAAGCTCTTAATATTCACCTGAGAATAAACATGCTTTAAACGTCAACAAAAATGTTGGTGAGTTATAGGTTTAACCTATATATATCAAATTGTAACAATAGACCACAAGATTTCATATTTCAATACACATCCCATACATAGAGATAAAAATCATTCATATGGTGAACACCTGGTAACCAACATTAACAAGATGCATATATAAGAATATCCCCATCATTCCGGGACACCCTTCGGATATGATATAAATTTCAAAGTACTAAAGCATCCGGTACTTTGGATGGGGTTTGTTAGGCCCAATAGATCTATCTTTAGGATTCGCGTCAATTAGGGTGTCTGTTCCCTAATTCTTAGATTACCAGACTTAATAAAAAGGGGCATATTCGATTTCGATAATTCAACCATAGAATGTAGTTTCACGTACTTGTGTCTATTTTGTAAATCATTTATAAAACCTGCATGTATTCTCATCCCAAAAATATTAGATTTTAAAAGTGGGACTATAACTCACTTTCACAGATTTTTACTTCGTCGAGAAGTAAGACTTGGCCACTGTTGATTCACAAACCTATAACAATATATACATATATATTAAAGTATGTTCAAAATATATTTACAACACTTTTAATATATTTTGATGTTTTAAGTTTATTAAGTCAGCTGTCCTCGTTAGTAACCTACAACTAGTTGTCCACAGTTAGATGTACAGAAATAAATCAATAAATATTATCTTGAATCAATCCACGACCCAGTGTATACGTATCTCAGTATTGATCACAACTCAAACTATATATATTTTGGAATCAACCTCAACCCTGTATAGCTAACTCCAACATTCACATATAGAGTGTCTATGGTTGTTCCGAAATATATATAGATGTGTCGACATGATAGGTCGAAACATTGTATACGTGTCTATGGTATCTCAAGATTACATAATATACAATACAAGTTGATTAAGTTATGGTTGGAATAGATTTGTTACCAATTTTCACGTAGCTAAAATGAGAAAAATTATCCAATCTTGTTTTACCCATAACTTCTTCATTTTAAATCCGTTTTGAATTAATCAAATTGTTATGGTTTCATATTGAACTGTATTTTATGAATCTAAACAGAAAAAGTATAGGTTTATTTGTTGGAAAAATAAGTTACAAGTCGTTTTTGTAAAGGTAGTCATTTCAGTCGAAAGAACGACGTCTAGATGACCATTTTAGAAAACATACTTCCACTTTGAGTTTAACCATAATTTTTGTATATAGTTTCATGTTCATAATAAAAATCATTTTCTCAGAATAACAACTTTTAAATCAAAGTTTATCATAGTTTTTAATTAACTAACCCAAAACAGCCCGCGGTGTTACTACGACGGCGTAAATCCGGTTTTACGGTGTTTTTCGTGTTTCCAGGTTTTAAATCATTAAGTTAGCATATCATATAGATATAGAACATGTGTTTAGTTAATTTTAAAAGTCAAGTTAGAAGGATTAACTTTTGTTTGCGAACAAGTTTAGAATTAACTAAACTATGTTCTAGTGATTACGAGTTTAAACCTTCGAATAAGATAGTTTTATATATATGAATCGAATGATGTTATGAACATCATTACTACCTCAAGTTTAGTAGGTAAACCTACTGGAAGTGACAAGAAATGATCTAGCTTCAAAGGATCTTGGATGGCTTGAAAGTTCTTGAAGTAGGATCATGACACAAAAACAAGTTCAAGTAAGATTTTTGCTCGAATTAAGATAGTTTATAGTTATAGAAATTGAATCAAAGTTTGAATATGAATATTACCTTGAATAAGAAAGATAACCTACTGTATATAACAAAGGTTTCTTGATCTTAGATGATTACTTGGAATGGATTAGAAAGCTTGGAAGTAAATTAGTAAACTTGAAGGGATTTTTGAAGTATTCTTGAAGTGTTCTTCCTATGATGATTATAGCTTGATTCTTGAAGTGATTTTTGATGAAGATGATGATTAACTACTGGAAAAATACGTTCATAATAGTGTGGGTGTGTTGAGAGAGAATTAGAAAGAGAATTGGAAGTGAAATGGAGTGAATGATGAGTGTTAATTGGTGAGTGATGAGTGGGGTTAAAAGGAGTTCTAGTTAGTTGACTAGCTCATGGTAGAAGTTAAAATTGATTAGTCATACATGACATAATCAAGAGTGGAATCCCATGCTAGTTCCTATTGGTATATACCCATAGTAAGTACGTTTTGAAGCTGTGTATAATACGGGTAAGAATACGACTAGAATTCTTGATGAAAGAAAAGAATGGGAAAGTAACTGTAACCATTTTCGTTAAGTATGAGTGTTTTGATATATGTCTTGAAGTCTTCCAAAAGTATTTTAATACATCTAAATACACTACATGTATATACATTTTAACGGAGTCGTTAAGTCATCGTTAGTCGTTACATGTAAGTGTTGTTTTGAAACCTTTAAGTTAACGATCTCAATTAATATTGTTAACCCATTGTTTATTATATCTAATGAGATGTTAAATTATTATATTATCATGATATTATGATATATTAATATATCTTAATATGATATATATACATTTAAATGTCGTTACAACGATAATCGTTACATATATGTCTCGTTTCGAAATCCTTAAGTTAGTAGTCTTGTTTATATGTATATAACTCATTGTTAATATACTTATGGAGATACTTACTTATCATAATCTCATGTTAACCATATGTATATCCATATATATATCATCATGTCGTTTTTACAAGTTTTAACGTTCGTGAATCGCCGGTCAACTTGGGTGGTCAATTGTCTATATGAAACATATTTCAATTAATCAAGTCTTAACAAGTTTGATTGCTTAACATGTTGGAAACATTTAATCATGTAAATATCAATCTCAATTAATATATATAAACATGGAAAAGTTCGGGTCACTACAGTACCTACCCGTTAAATAAATTTCGTCCCGAAATTTTAAGCTGTTGAAGGTGTTGACGAATCTTCTGGAAATAGATGCGGGTATTTCTTCTTCATCTGATCTTCATGCTCCCAGGTGAACTCGGGTCCTCTACGAGCATTCCATCGAACCTTAACAATTGGTATCTTGTTTTGCTTAAGTCTTTTAACCTCACGATCCATTATTTCGACGGGTTCTTCGATGAATTGGAGTTTTTCATTGATTTGGATTTCATCTAACGGAATAGTGAGATCTTCTTTAGCAAAAAATTTCTTCAAATTCGAGACGTGGAAAGTGTTATGTACAGCCGCGAGTTGTTGAGGTAACTCAAGTCGGTAAGCTACTGGTCCGACACGATCAATAATCTTGAATGGTCCAATATACCTTGGATTTAATTTCCCTCGTTTACCAAATCGAACAACTCCTTTCCAAGGTGCAACTTTAAGCATGACCATCTCTCCAATTTCAAATTCTATATCTTTTCTTTTAATGTCAGCGTAGCTCTTTTGTCGACTTTGGGCGGTTTTCAACCGTTGTTGAATTTGGATGATCTTCTCGGTAGTTTCTTGTATAATCTCTGGACCCGTAATCTGTCTATCCCCCACTTCACTCCAACAAATCGGAGACCTACACTTTCTACCATAAAGTGCTTCAAACGGCGCCATCTCAATGCTTGAATGGTAGCTGTTGTTGTAGGAAAATTCTGCTAACGGTAGATGTCGATCCCAACTGTTTCCGAAATCAATAACACATGCTCGTAGCATGTCTTCAAGCGTTTGTATCGTCCTTTCGCTCTGCCCATCAGTTTGTGGATGATAGGCAGTACTCATGTCTAGACGAGTTCCTAATGCTTGCTGTAATGTCTGCCAGAATCTTGAAATAAATCTGCCATCCCTATCAGAGATAATAGAGATTGGTATTCCATGTCTGGAGACGACTTCCTTCAAATACAGTCATGCTAATTTCTCCATCTTGTCATCTTCTCTTATTGGCAGAAAGTGTGCTGATTTGGTGAGACGATCAACTATTACCCAAATAGTATCAAAACCACTTACAGTCCTTGGCAATTTAGTGATGAAATCCATGGTAATGTTTTCCCATTTCCATTCTGGGATTTTGGGTTGTTGAAGTAGACCTGATGGTTTCTGATGCTCAGCTTTGACCTTAGAACACGTCAAACATTCTCCTACATATTTAGCAACATCGGCTTTCATACCCGGCCACCAAAAATGTTTCTTGAGATCCTTGTACATCTTCCCCGTTCCAGGATGTATTGAGTATCTGGTTTTATGAGCTTCTCTAAGTACCATTTCTCTCATATCTCCAAATTTTGGTACCCAAATCCTTTCAGCCCTATACCGGGTTCCGTCTTCCCGAATATTAAGATGCTTCTCCGATCCTTTGGGTATTTCATCCTTTAAATTTCCTTCTTTTAAAACTCCTTGTTGCGCCTCCTTTATTTGAGTAGTAAGGTTATTATGAATCATTATATTCATAGATTTTACTCGAATGGGTTCTCTGTCCTTCCTGCTCAAGGCATCGGCTACCACATTTGCCTTTCCCGGGTGGTAACGAATCTCAAAGTCGTAATCATTCAATAATTCAATCCACCTACGCTGCCTCATATTCAGTTGTTTCTGATTAAATATGTGTTGAAGACTTTTGTGGTCAGTATATATAATACTTTTGACCCCATATAAGTAGTGCCTCCAAGTCTTTAATGCAAAAACAACCGCGCCTAATTCCAAATCATGCGTTGTATAATTTTGTTCGTGAATCTTCAATTGTCTAGACGCATAAGCAATAACCTTCGTTCGTTGCATTAATACACAACCGAGACCTTGCTTTGAAGCGTCACAATAAATCACAAAATCATCATTCTTTTCAGGCAATGACAATATAGGTGCCGTAGTTAGCTTTTTCTTCAATAATTGAAACGCTTTCTCTTGTTCATCATTCCATTCAAATTTCTTCCCTTTATGCGTTAATGCAGTCAAGGGTTTTGCTATTCTGGAAAAGTCTTGGATGAACCTTCTGTAGTAACCAGCTAGTCCTAAAAACTGGCGTATGTGTTTCGGAGTTTTCGGGGTTTCCCACTTTTCAACAGTTTCTATCTTTGCCGGATCCACCTTAATACCTTCTTTGTTCACTATGTGACCGAGGAAATGAACTTCTTCCAACCAAAATGCACACTTTGAAAACTTAGCGTACAATTCTTCCTTCCTCAATACTTCTAACACCTTTCTCAAATGTTCACCGTGTTCTTGGTCATTCTTTGAGTAAATAAGTATGTCATCAATGAAAATAATGACAAACTTGTCAAGGTATGGTCCACACACTCGGTTCATAAGGTCCATGAACACAGCTGGTGCATTAGTTAAACCAAACGGCATGACCATAAACTCGTAATGACCGTAACGTGTTCTAAAAGCAGTCTTTGGAATATCATCTTCTTTCACCCGCATTTGATGTTACCCGGAACGTAAGTCAATCTTTGAATAAACAGACGAGCCTTGTAGTTGATCAAATAAGTCGTCGATTCTCGGTAGTGGGTAGCGGTTCTTGATGGTAAGTTTGTTCAACTCTCGGTAGTCGATACACAACCTGAATGTACCATCTTTCTTCTTGACAAACAAAACAGGAGCTCCCCACGGTGATGTGCTTGGTCGAATGAAACCATGCTCTAAAAGTTCTTGTAATTGGCTTTGCAATTCTTTCATCTCGCTGGGTGCGAGTCTGTAAGGAGCACGAGCTATTGGTGCAGCTCCTGGTACAAGATCTATTTGAAATTCAACGGATCGATGTGGGGGTAATCCCGGTAATTCTTTCGGAAATACATCGGGAAATTCTTTTGCGACGGGAACATCATTGATGCTCTTTTCTTCAGTTTGTACTTTCTCGACGTGTGCTAGAACAGCATAGCAACCTTTTCTTATTAGTTTTTGTGCCTTCAAATTACTAATAAGATGTAGCTTCGTGTTGCCCTTTTGTCCGTACACCATTAAGGGTTTTCCTTTTTCTCGTATAATGCGAATTGCATTTTTGTAACAAACGATCTCTGCTTTCACTTCTTTCAACCAGTCCATACCGATTATCACATCAAAACTCCCTAACTCTACTGGTATCAAATCAATCTTAAATGTTTCGCTAACCAGTTTAATTTCTCGATTCCGACATATATTATCTGCTGAAATTAATTTACCATTTGCTAATTCGAGTAAAAATTTACTATCCAAAGGCGTCAATGGACAACTTAATTTAGCACAAAAATCTCTACTCATATAGCTTCTATCCGCACCCGAATCAAATAAAACGTAAGCAGATTTATTGTCAATAAGAAACGTACCCGTAACAAGCTCCGGGTCTTCCTGTGCCTCTGCTGCATTAATATTGAAAACTCTTCCGCGGCCTTGTCCATTCGTGTTCTCCTGGTTCGGGCAATTTCTAATAATGTGGCCCGGTTTTCCACATTTATAACAAACTACATTGGCATAACTTGCTCCGCCATTACTCGTTCCGACACCATTTGTTCCTTTCGTTCTATTAACCCCTGGTCCGTAGACCTCACACTTCGCCGCGCTATGACCATTTCTTTTACACTTGTTGCAAAATTTGGTGCAGAACCCCGAGTGATACTTTTCACACCTTTGGCATAGCTGCTTCTGATTGTTGTTGTTGTTGCGGTTATTATTGTTGTTGGGATGATTGTTGTAGTTGCTGTTGTTGTTGTTGTTATTGTTGTTGGGCCGTTTGTTGTAGTTGCGATTGATGTTGCGATTGTTGGGATAATTGTTGCGATTATTGTTGTAATTGCTGTTGTTGTTGTATTGGTGATTCTTATCACCGTTTTCCTCCCACTTTCTTTTGACCTGTTTCACATTGGCCTCTTCAGCAGTCTGTTCTTTAATTCTTTCTTCAATCTGGTTCACTAGTTTGTGAGCCATTCTACATGCCTGTTGTATGGAGGCGGGCTCGTGAGAACTTATATCTTCTTGGATTCTTTCCGGTAATCCTTTCACAAACGCGTCGATCTTCTCTTCCTCATCTTCGAATGCTCCCGGACACAATAGGCACAATTCTGTGAATCGTCTTTCGTACGTGGTAATATCAAATCCTTGGGTTCGTAACTGTCATAACCCGTCCTTAACCATAAGAACGTGTTAGATAACGTATGATTTCATTGCGAGGTATTGACCTCTATATGCGACATTTTTAAAAGAAACTGCATATATTATACATTACAAACCACAACCGTTATTTTTGTTACAAGCTTTAGACAATAAAAAGATGATTATCGTTTAGCGATAATCTTCGACTTACAAACTTTACAAATGATAATAACAACACGGTTTCTAGCATATTTTACAGTACAACATCTCGGATATGCAGTTTTATTTTTGACACAAACATGCGTACGCAAGATCCTGGTTAGATCCAACATGATGCAGCGGAAGCTTTAGAAATCACCTGAGAATAGACATGTTTTAAAAAGGTCAACATAAAGTTGGTGAGATATAGGTTTAATGCCGGCAGCAATATATATATAGACCACAAGATTTCGTATATAAACAGTTTAATAAAAGTATTCTAAGTGGTTGAGCACTTGGTAACCATACTTAACATTTTCACGTCGCATATTCCCTTTAATATGAAATCTTACTACACCGTACCAAGTGTAGTCACAAAACGAAGTACTGTGCAACCGTTGAATACTGGTCGTCCAGTCCGGTTGGGGTTGTCAGGCCCGATAGATCTATCAACAGGATTCGCGTTTACAATACCGCTGTAAATATTAGTTACCAAGCTACAGGGAAGTATGCCAGTGGTACAACTCAACGTAGAACATATTTTTCAGTTACTTGTGTCCATATCGTAAAACATAAAATACATGTATTCTCATCCCGAAATATTTAGAGTTTAAAAGTGGGACTATATACTCACCCTTGTCTTGATGATATATATATATTTTGACTCGGTCTTCCGGTTGATATCACGGACCTATCCATATATAATATATCAATATGTTTTCATTTTAAACAAACGTTACATATATATATATATACTTGTTATACTTTTAATACTTTGAATATTTCCTTAGTCCGAAGTTAGCATTCCGATGTTAGTAATTCAATTTTTAATGGTTCATTTTTAGATGTTTAATATACCCGCAATAAATAAAACCCCCAACGAAATAAATAAAACCCCAACGTATATGTATTGGTCGAGATTAATCTTGACCCATGGTACCGGTGTTGTCAAATGACGTGTTGCGTACAATCATGGGATCTTATGATTAATCTTCTCGTGTTGTTTACGGGTGATCCTGAACCATATAAAATTGAATTATAAGTACATATATATAAAATATCATGTTATCTTAGAAGTATGTGATTTTATGTAAATTTTTCCAATGAATCCCGAAGTCATTTAAGCCTTGGATAACCAATTTTGTTTCGGTCATAGTTTCTTCGTTACAAGTCCGTTTTCGTTGATTCAACTTGCCATCTCCTTGGATCGAGTCCCTCTTTAAGACTATGAACTGTAAATACCTTAGTTTGTATTCAAAATCACACGGCATAGGTCAAACTTTAGTGAAACTTATGAAGTTAATCATTTTCGTTACAACAAAATCATTTAATGACCATTTTTCTAAAAATACTTATACTTTGAAAAACCAAGTTTTACCTTGTTAAATTAGCATATACATAAGTTATATTACAGGTCTTGAAGTATTTTAAAAGTTAAGTTAGAAGGATCTATTTAGTTTGCAAACAAGTTTGAAAACATTCAAACTATGTTCTTGTTGTTAAACTTGTATACCACAAAATATGATAGCTATATATATATGAATCGAATAAGGTTATGAACATATATTCTACCTCAAGTTCCTTGGATGAAGTTGCTGTAAAAGAGAAGTAAGAAGCTAGAATCAAAAGGGTGATAGAAGTGGATGAAAGATTGGAAGTAAGTTGGTGTTCTTGGAGGGTTTTCTTGAAGTGTTTTTGTATGGTTTTCTTATGGTGTTTTAGTATGGTTTTTGAAGCTAGATCTTTATGGAATTTTGCTGGGTTGTTATGGAGTTTAGAGAGTAAGAAAGAGTGTGTGTTTTAGCTAGGAAATTGAAGTAGTAAATGAAGCAAAATGATCATGTATATATACACCATAAAAACGTGAATGATGATGATGATGGACAAGTTCACATGTTGTATTTTTGTGTAATAATTCATGCATGCATCCAAAATCCAATTACCTTGCTCTAAGGGCAGTAACAAGGGTGGGTTAGGTGGTGATTTGATGTGTATTTACTATTAGTAAATACGTATAGAAGCTTGGTATGATACGAGTACAAATACTCTAGGTATACGTATAGAAATTTTGTGAAAAATGGAATGAGGATTCAAATATAGCTATCTTTTGTGAATACACTTATATGATTTTATGTATTTAAGTCTTTAAAAGTGATTAAATACATTACTTATACAATATATGTATAAACATTATAAGTCTTAAGTATTTATGTCAATTAACGTTACGTATTGTTATCATTTTGAAAACTTAAGTTAGTAGTTTCAAAATATACTTATAACTTGTTGTTATTAATACAAAATGAGATATTAAAACATTTATTAATCATGTTAAATATGTATATATACATATATATACACAAACGTATAATTATTATATATTGTATAGTTCGTGATATCATCGGTCAAACTAGACGGTCAAACGTTGCGTAAAACTCTTTTCGGAAATATAAATCTCGACAATTTGGATTGCTTATCATGTTGGCAAGGTTTAATTTATGTAAATATTAATCTTATAAGTATAGTATGATCGAAAAAATGCGGGTCGTTACATTACCTCCCCGTTAAATAAATTTCGTCCCGAAATTTTAAAATTGTACCTATTTTGCGTCATCGAGAAACAAGTGTGGATACTTTTGCTTCATCTGATCCTCTCGTTCCCAAGTAAACTCGGGACCTCTTCTAGCATTCCAACGAACCTTAACAATCGGTATATTGCTCTGTTTGAGCTGTTTAACTTCACGGTCCATGATTTCGATTGGTTCTTCGACGAATTGTAGTTTCTCGTCGACATGGATTTCTTCGAGAGGAATGGTAAGGTCTTCCTTTGCAAGACACTTCTTAAGGTTTGAGACGTGAAAGGTATTATGTACTCCAGCGAGTTGTTGCGGTAACTCGAGTCGATAAGCTACCGGTCCAATGCGTTCGATGATCTTAAACGGGCCTACGTACCTTGGGTTCAGTTTACCCCTTTTGCCGAAACGTATTACACCTTTCCAAGGTGACACCTTTAGCATAACCATGTCCCCGACCTGAAACTCTAATGGTTTCCTTCGGACATCGGCGTAGCTCTTTTGGCGACTACGGGCTGTTTTCAATCTCTCCTTGATTTGTACTATCTTCTCGGTCGTTTCGTGTATGATCTCGGGACCAGTTAAATGCCGATCTCCTACTTCAGTCCAACAGATAGGAGATCTACACTTCCTTCCATACAATGCTTCGAATGGTGCAGCTCCAATGCTCGCATGATAACTATTATTATACGAGAATTCTGCTAACGGTATATACTTATCCCATCCGTTTCCAAAATCGATCACACATGCCCTGAGCATATCTTCAAGAGTCTGAATTGTTCTTTCACTCTGCCCGTCGGTCTGCGGATGATATGCGGTACTCATATCCAAACGAGTTCCTAGTGCCTCCTGTAGTGATTGCCAAAACTTTGAGGTAAATCTACTATCACGATCGGATATAATGGAAATAGGTATTCCATGCCTTGAAACAACTTCCTTTATATACAATCGTAATAGTTTCTCCATTCTATCCGTTTCCTTTATAGGCAAGAAATGTGCAGACTTGGTGAGACGATCAACAATCACCCAAATGGTGTCGTATCCCCAGGCAGTCTTTGGTAACTTCGTGATGAAATCCATGGTAATACCATCCCATTTCCATTCTGGGATTTCTGGTTGTTGAAGTAACCCTGACGGCTTTTGATGTTCTGCTTTGACTTTGGAACAAGTTAAACATTCCCCAACATATGTTGCAACGTCGGTCTTTAAGTTAGGCCACCAATAATGCGTCTTAAGATCTTGGTACATCTTTCCAACTCCAGGATGTATCGAATATCTTGTCTTATGTGCCTCGTTCAATATCAACTTCCTTAATCCACCCAACTTCGGTACCCAAATACGATTTGCAAAATATCGAATTCCATCTTCTCGCATAATGAGTTGCTTCTCATACTTCTTCATTATTTCATTTCCTACATTTTCTTTAGTAAGTGCTTCTCGTTGAACTTCTTTGATTTGTGAGTTGAGATTCATACGAATTTTTATGTTCATTGCTCGAACTCGAATTGGTTCTCGTTCTTTTCTGCTTAAAGCATCAGCCACCACGTTTGCCTTCCCGGGATGATAACGAATTTCACAATCATAGTCGTTTATTAACTCGACCCACCTACGTTGCCTCATGTTCAATTGTTTCTGATCAAAAATATGTTGAAGGCTTTTATGATCAGTAAACACAGTGAATTTAACCCCATACAAGTAGTGTCTCCACATCTTCAATGCAAACACGACTGCTCCCAATTCTAGATCATGCGTCGTATAATTTCGCTCGTGAATCTTCAATTGTCGGGATGCAAATGCAATAACTTTCTTCCGTTGCATAAGAACACAACCAAAACCTTGTCGCGAAGCGTCACAATATATTTCAAAATCATCGTTCCCTTCTGGTAACGATAAAATAGGCGCCGTAGTTAACTTCTTCTTCAGTATTTGAAATGCGTTCTCCTGCTCCGAGGTCCATTCATATTTCTTCCCTTTTTGCGTTAACGCTGTCAACGGCTTAGCTATTCGGGAAAAATCTTGAATAAACCTTCTATAATAACCGGCTAAACCCAAAAATTGGCGTATCTGCGTTGGTGTCTTAGGAGTCTCCCATTTTTCAATAGCTTCAGTTTTTGCTGGATCAACCTGAATTCCTTCGCTATTAACAACGTGACCAAGAAATTGCACTTCTTTCAACCAGAAAGCACACTTAGAAAATTTAGCATAAAGTTGTTCTTTTCTCAACAACTCCAGTATCAACCTTAAATGCTCTTCATGCTCTTGCTCACTCTTGGAATAGATAAGAATATCATCAATGAAAACGATAACAAACTTATCTAAATACGGACTACAAACTCGATTCATGAGGTCCATGAATACAGCTGGCGCATTCGTCAATCCAAACGGCATAACCAAAAATTCGTAATGACCATAACGTGTCCGAAAAGCAGTTTTCGGAATGTCCTCTTCTTTAACGCGTAGTTGATGATAGCCCGATCTTAAGTCGATTTTCGAATAAACACATGATCCTTGCAACTGATCAAATAAGTCATCAATTCTCGGTAGTGGATACCGATTCTTGATAGTTAACTTATTTAATTCACGATAATCTATACACATCCTGAAAGATCCATCTTTCTTCTTAACAAACAAAATTGGAGCTCCCCACGGTGAAGTACTCGGTCGTATGAATCCACGGTCCAGTAATTCTTTTAACTGACTTTGAAGTTCTTTTAACTCGGACGGTGCAAGTCTATATGGAGCACGAGCCACTGGTGCAGCTCCTGGTACTAAATCTATTTGAAATTCTACCGATCTAAATGGAGGTAATCCCGGCAATTCTTCCGGAAAAACTTCAGGAAAATCTCTTGCCACAGGCACGTCGTTGATGCACTTCTCTTCCTTTTCGACTTTATTAACATGTGCTAAAATAGCGTAACATCCCTTTTCTAAACACTTCTTGGCTTTCAAACAGCTAATGAGTTTTAGCTTTGACTTACCCTTCTCTCCATAAATCATCACCGGTATTTTATCCTTACCAGGAATACGAATTGCCTTCTTGGCACAAACAATTTCCGCTCCTATTTTGGACATCCAGTCCATGCCGACTATTACATCAAAACCTCCTAATTCCACGGGTATTAAGTCGATTTTAAACGTTTCTCCGGCTAGATTTATTTCACAATCACGACAAATTTTATCGGCTTTAATTAGCTTACCATTAGCTAACTCAATCAAGTACTTAGCATCTAGAGGTAATGATGAACAATTCAATTTAGTGTAAAAATTTATACACACGTAACTTCTATCGGCGCCAGTATCAAATAAAATAGATGCTGATAAGTTGTTAATGGTAAACGTACCCGTAACAAGCTCCGGGTCTTCTCGTGCCTCTCTAGCATTAATAACAAACGCTCTTCCACGTGCAGGTCCGCCATTCTGATTCGGGCACTGGCTCTTATAGTGACCTTGTTTTCCACACCCAAAACAAGTAATGTTAGCCAAAGCAGTTCTATTTGCGTTGGTGGCAGGAGTCTTGTTACCATTTGCATTTGTAACGAGAGCCTTACAATCTTCAGCAAGATGTCCCTGTCTATTGCATTTAGTGCACAACACACTACAGTAACCAAAATGATGTTTGTGACAACGGTTGCATAAAGGACTTTGTCCTTTGTAACCAAAGCCTGAACCACTACCCGCACCTTTCGTGGTTTCTTGTTTCTTATAAGGTTGTTGTTGGTTACCTCGATCATAACCTCCATTCCACTTTTTCTTGTTCCCCAATACCTTCACCTCAGTATTGAATGCTTTCTTGTCCAAAATGACCTGATCCATTAGCTCGTTCGCCATGGTTATAGCTTCATGAATTGTTTTAGGTTTCGATGCCGTAACATTTGCCTTGACCTTTTTGGGCAAACCACCTTTGTACATTTCAATCTTCCGTGCTTCGGTTGGAACCAATTCAGGACATAGTAAAACTAATTCCATGAATCGCTGGTTGTAGTTGGTGATTTCAGTACCAACCACCTTCAAACTTCGTAACTCATCTTCTAACTTAATAACCTCATTCCTTGGACAATACTCGGTGATTATCATTGCTTTGAATTCTTCCCATGGAGTATCATAAGCTACATCTCCTCCTACCGCCTTCACATAATTCTTCCACCATGTGAGTGCACTATCTTGTAAAGTGCACGATGCATACTTGGTCATGTCTTTTTCATCACAACCGCTGATTTTGAACACCGTCTCCATCTTTTCTATCCATCGGGTTAAACCGATAGGTCCTTCCGTTCCACTGAATGATGAAGGTTTGCAAGCTTGAAACGTCTTGTAGGAGCATCCTACACGAGGATTTGGATTAACTGCAGTAGCTCTTGCAGCTTCGACCCATAGCATTCTATCGTTGACTCGCTGGTTGATGAAGTTCTCGACTTCTTGTTCCGTCATTCGGTTCAATCGCGCCATTTCCTAATGAAAGAAAATAATTATTCACATGGATTATTATAGATGTAGTATGTATTTATAGTACATTTATAGCTTGTTAATAATATGAACCAGGTATTATTATAAAAGCCTTTTCTTCTTATTAGCGTTTTATAATTATATCTTGGGTAGTACCTACCCGTTAATGTTCATACTTAATAGCTTAGTATAGAATCAATTACTACAATCTAAATAATACTTAACCATGGAAAATTATTGCATTTCATACTTCGCTATTTTACATATGCTTATCTTACATCAAACTTTAAGCAAACCACACTAATAATATTATACAAAACATTATATGATTCCATGGCTTAATACGGCAGTGCATCGTTCGGTCTATTTTCTAGGGCGTTTAGTTCCAATGAATGGCCTAACGCTTATCCTAGCTGTCTGCCTACGTTTTGGCTGAGGAGCCGAAGAACTAGATGCGGGGACAGAACGAATAGGAATAGCGGGAATAGGGGTGGTAGTGTTGAGTGGAATTGGTGCTACGTCATTCTCACTAAGTTCGGGATTTGAATTTTCTAATTCATTCGCTTTTCGTTTCTTTCCTTGATCGAATTTTTCTTTCGTAATTTCTAGTATTTCTTCCTCGGGTTCACTTTCTTCTTCGGGTTCACTTTCCTCTTCGGGTTCACTTTCCTCCTCGGGTTCACTTTCCGATATTTCTATAGTTGGTTCATCTGGAAATTGTGAGTCTTCCCCAAAAATACCATTTTCGTCATCGGATATGTTAATGACTGAAACACAATCTGAAGATTCTGATTCGGAGTCGCTGAATGTGATAATAAGTTTCGAGCCCGACATCTATCACACAACAACTAACCCATTAGTACTTACATAATATTTACATATGAATTTTTAACCAACAGTGATAAGCAATGGTTTTTTTTTTTTTTTTTTTTAAAATCAAACCCGGTCAAAGTCCAGACTTACTAATGTATCCTAACGACTTATCGGTTTAGACACACTAATGCAAACCTGGTTCGCTAAGACCACCGCTCTGATACCACATGTCATAACCCGTCCTTAACCATAAGAACGTGTTAGATAACGTATGATTTCATTGCGAGGTATTGACCTCTATATGCGACATTTTTAAAAGAAACTGCATATATTATACATTACAAACCACAACCGTTATTTTTGTTACAAGCTTTAGACAATAAAAAGATGATTATCGTTTAGCGATAATCTTCGACTTACAAACTTTACAAATGATAATAACAACACGGTTTCTAGCATATTTTACAGTACAACATCTCGGATATGCAGTTTTATTTTTGACACAAACATGCGTACGCAAGATCCTGGTTAGATCCAACATGATGCAGCGGAAGCTTTAGAAATCACCTGAGAATAGACATGTTTTAAAAAGGTCAACATAAAGTTGGTGAGATATAGGTTTAATGCCGGCAGCAATATATATATAGACCACAAGATTTCGTATATAAACAGTTTAATAAAAGTATTCTAAGTGGTTGAGCACTTGGTAACCATACTTAACATTTTCACGTCGCATATTCCCTTTAATATGAAATCTTACTACACCGTACCAAGTGTAGTCACAAAACGAAGTACTGTGCAACCGTTGAATACTGGTCGTCCAGTCCGGTTGGGGTTGTCAGGCCCGATAGATCTATCAACAGGATTCGCGTTTACAATACCGCTGTAAATATTAGTTACCAAGCTACAGGGAAGTATGCCAGTGGTACAACTCAACGTAGAACATATTTTTCAGTTACTTGTGTCCATATCGTAAAACATAAAATACATGTATTCTCATCCCGAAATATTTAGAGTTTAAAAGTGGGACTATATACTCACCCTTGTCTTGATGATATATATATATTTTGACTCGGTCTTCCGGTTGATATCACGGACCTATCCATATATAATATATCAATATGTTTTCATTTTAAACAAACGTTACATATATATATATACTTGTTATACTTTTAATACTTTGAATATTTCCTTAGTCCGAAGTTAGCATTCCGATGTTAGTAATTCAATTTTTAATGGTTCATTTTTAGATGTTTAATATACCCGCAATAAATAAAACCCCCAACGAAATAAATAAAACCCCAACGTATATGTATTGGTCGAGATTAATCTTGACCCATGGTACCGGTGTTGTCAAATGACGTGTTGCGTACAATCATGGGATCTTATGATTAATCTTCTCGTGTTGTTTACGGGTGATCCTGAACCATATAAAATTGAATTATAAGTACATATATATAAAATATCATGTTATCTTAGAAGTATGTGATTTTATGTAAATTTTTCCAATGAATCCCGAAGTCATTTAAGCCTTGGATAACCAATTTTGTTTCGGTCATAGTTTCTTCGTTACAAGTCCGTTTTCGTTGATTCAACTTGCCATCTCCTTGGATCGAGTCCCTCTTTAAGACTATGAACTGTAAATACCTTAGTTTGTATTCAAAATCACACGGCATAGGTCAAACTTTAGTGAAACTTATGAAGTTAATCATTTTCGTTACAACAAAATCATTTAATGACCATTTTTCTAAAAATACTTATACTTTGAAAAACCAAGTTTTACCTTGTTAAATTAGCATATACATAAGTTATATTACAGGTCTTGAAGTATTTTAAAAGTTAAGTTAGAAGGATCTATTTAGTTTGCAAACAAGTTTGAAAACATTCAAACTATGTTCTTGTTGTTAAACTTGTATACCACAAAATATGATAGCTATATATATATGAATCGAATAAGGTTATGAACATATATTCTACCTCAAGTTCCTTGGATGAAGTTGCTGTAAAAGAGAAGTAAGAAGCTAGAATCAAAAGGGTGATAGAAGTGGATGAAAGATTGGAAGTAAGTTGGTGTTCTTGGAGGGTTTTCTTGAAGTGTTTTTGTATGGTTTTCTTATGGTGTTTTAGTATGGTTTTTGAAGCTAGATCTTTATGGAATTTTGCTGGGTTGTTATGGAGTTTAGAGAGTAAGAAAGAGTGTGTGTTTTAGCTAGGAAATTGAAGTAGTAAATGAAGCAAAATGATCATGTATATATACACCATAAAAACGTGAATGATGATGATGATGGACAAGTTCACATGTTGTATTTTTGTGTAATAATTCATGCATGCATCCAAAATCCAATTACCTTGCTCTAAGGGCAGTAACAAGGGTGGGTTAGGTGGTGATTTGATGTGTATTTACTATTAGTAAATACGTATAGAAGCTTGGTATGATACGAGTACAAATACTCTAGGTATACGTATAGAAATTTTGTGAAAAATGGAATGAGGATTCAAATATAGCTATCTTTTGTGAATACACTTATATGATTTTATGTATTTAAGTCTTTAAAAGTGATTAAATACATTACTTATACAATATATGTATAAACATTATAAGTCTTAAGTATTTATGTCAATTAACGTTACGTATTGTTATCATTTTGAAAACTTAAGTTAGTAGTTTCAAAATATACTTATAACTTGTTGTTATTAATACAAAATGAGATATTAAAACATTTATTAATCATGTTAAATATGTATATATACATATATATACACAAACGTATAATTATTATATATTGTATAGTTCGTGATATCATCGGTCAAACTAGACGGTCAAACGTTGCGTAAAACTCTTTTCGGAAATATAAATCTCGACAATTTGGATTGCTTATCATGTTGGCAAGGTTTAATTTATGTAAATATTAATCTTATAAGTATAGTATGATCGAAAAAATGCGGGTCGTTACAGTAACCCTCTAAGTTCTGTCTTGAGCTTATTGACCTCGGTTCTGGGACGGTACTTCTCGTTCATCAAGTGCTTGAATGCTGACCACGGTAGTGCGTACGCATCGTCTTGTCCCACTTGCTCTAGATAGGTATTCCACCATGTTAACGCAGAACCTGTGAAGGTATGCGTAGTGTACTTTACTTTGTCCTCTTCAGTACACTTACTTATGGCAAACACCGATTCGACCTTCTCGGTCCACCGTTTCAATCCGATCGGTCCTTCGGTTCCATCAAATTCCAAAGGTTTGCAGGCAGTGAATTCTTTGTAGGTGCATCCTACACGATTTCCTGTACTGCTAGATCCAAGGTTATTGTTGGTATGTAGCGCAGCCTGTACTGCGGCTATGTTTGAAGCTAGAAAAGTACGGAATTCCTCTTCTTTCATATTCACGGTGTGTCGAGTAGTCGGTGCCATTTCCTTCAAAATAGTCAAATGGAACAAGTTAATCATACAGAATATTAAGAGTAGTTAATAGTATTTCGTAGCATAATATGAACTCATTTATAAAAGCTTTTTCTTCATATTAGCACTTTATAAGTTTAAATTCGGGTAGTACCTACCCGTTAAGTTCATACTTAGTAGCTAATATACAATTCAACTACTACAATTCAATATGAAAAACTGATTATAATTATATTTCGCGTTCAAACTTTTATACAATATTTTACAAACTTACAATACCACTTATTTTACATAAAGCATGAAATATAGCAGACAATAACTTTGATACAAGATAGTTGTGAAGATAATTCTAGCTAGTACACAAGTTGTTCAGCAAAGGCAATAAAGAAACGTAATTCATACGTCCAGAAACAAGTCATGCATTCTGGTTTTACTAGGACTACTTCCCATCCTTGGTCTTGTGGAACATAACCGTTATGGCCGTTGATAAGACAGCGTGTTGTAACGTCGTCAAAGGGACGAGGGTTACGTAATGTCCAACAGTCCCGTAACAATCTAAAAACCTCATTTCTTACCCCAATTACCGACTCCGTCACTTGTGGAAACGTTTTGTTTAATAGTTGTAGCCCGATGTTCTTGTTCTCACTTTGGTGAGAAGCGAACATTACTAATCCGTAAGCATAACATGCTTCTTTATGTTGCATGTTAGCCGCTTTTTCTAAATCACGAAGTCCAATATTCGAATATATTGAGTCAAAATAATTTCTTAACCCATTGCGTAAAATAGCATTTGGGTTCCCCGCAATATATGCGTCAAAGTAAACACATCGTAACTTATGGATTTCCCAATGTGATATCCCCCATCTTTCGAACGAAAGCCTTTTATAAACCAAGGTATTCTTGGAACGTTCTTCGAATGTCTTACAAACTGATCTCGCCTTAAATAGTTGTGCCGAAGAATTCTGACCAACTCTAGACAAGATTTCATCAATCATGTCTCCGGGTAGGTCTCTTAAAATATTGGGTTGTCTATCCATTTTGTGTTTTTATACTGTAAAATAGACAAGAGTTAGATTCATAAAAAAAATACTTATTAATACAAGCAATTTTTACATATATCATAAAGCATAAGCACACTATATTACATATATTACACCACACGAATACAACTATCTTATTCCGACTCGCTTGTTTCTTCTTTTTTGGTTTTGGTTCGTTTTCCCAAGTTTCTAGGGATATATGATGTTCCCCTAA
Source organism: Rutidosis leptorrhynchoides (assembly GCF_046630445.1). Taxonomy (NCBI): domain Eukaryota; kingdom Viridiplantae; phylum Streptophyta; class Magnoliopsida; order Asterales; family Asteraceae; genus Rutidosis; species Rutidosis leptorrhynchoides. Next base: position 26,163,640 of record NC_092340.1, read on the forward strand.
TATGAGCCGTTATTTTCCACATTGGTTTAGAAAAACCTGGTGGTTTAGAGGTTCCCGGGTCATTGTTACAACTTAAGGACTTCGGGGGTTGACGATACATATAAAGTTCATCGGGGTTGGAATTAGATTTCTCTATTTTTATGCCCTTTCCCTTATTATTTTATTTTGCCTTTTTAAATTCAGTTGGGGTAATTTCTATAACATTATCGGAATTCTCGTCGGAATCCGATTCATCGGAGAATTGGTAATCCTCCCAATATTTTGCTTCCTTAGCGGAAACACCATTGACCATAATTAACCTTGGTCGGTTGGTTGAGGATTTTCTTTTACTTAACCGTTTTATTATTTCCCCCACCGGTTCTATTTCTTCATCCGGTTCCGATTCTTCTTCCGGTTCCGATTCTTCTTCTGGTTCCGACTCTTCTTCCGATTCCTCTTCGGGAACTTGTGAATCAGTCCACGAATCATTCCAATTTACATTTGACTCTTCATTATTATTAGGTGAGTCAATGGGACTTGTTCTAGAGGTAGACATCTATCACATAATATCAAACGCGTTAAGAGATTAATATATCACATAATATTCACATGTTAAAAATATATAGTTTCCAACAAAATTTGTTAAGCAATCATTTTTCAAGTAAACACGGTCGAAGTCCAGACTCACTAATGCATCCTAACAAACTAGATAAGACACACTAATGCAAAATTCTGGTTTTCTAAGACCAACGCTCTGATACCAACTGAAATGTCCAGTTCTTATTGATTAAAAACGTTCCATATTAATTGATTTCGTTGCGAGATTTTGACCTCTATATGAGACGTTTTTCAAATACTGCATTCATTTTTAAAACAAACCATAACCTTTATTTCATAAATAAAGGTTTAAAAAGTTTTACGTAGATTATCAAATAATGATAATCTAAAATATCCTGTTTACACACGACCATTACATAATGGTTTACAATACAAATATGTTACATCGAAATCAGTTTCTTGAATGCAGTTTTTACACAATATCGTATAAACATGGACTCCAAATCTTGTCCTTATTTTAGTATGCAACAGCGGAAGCTCTTAATATTCACCTGAGAATAAACATGCTTTAAACGTCAACAAAAATGTTGGTGAGTTATAGGTTTAACCTATATATATCAAATCGTAACAATAGACCACAAGATTTCATATTTCAATACACATCCCATACATAGAGATAAAAATCATTCATATGGTGAACATCTGGTAACCAACATTAACAAGATGCATATATAAGAATATCCCCATCATTCCGGGACACCCTTCGGATATGATATAAATTTCGAAGTACTAAAGCATCCGGTACTTTGGATGGGGTTTGTTATGAAATGTCCCGTTCTTATTGATTAAAAACGTTCCATATTAATTGATTTCGTTGCGAGGTTTTGACCTCTATATGAGACGTTTTTCAAAGACTGCATTCATTTTTAAACAAACCATAACCTTTATTTCATCAATAAAGGTTTAAAAAGCTTTACGTAGATTATCAAATAATGATAATCTAAAATATCCTGTTTACACACGACCATTACATAATGGTTTACAATACAAATATGTTACAACAAAATAAGTTCCTTGAATGCAGTTTTTACACAATATCATACAAGCATGGACTCCAAATCTTGTCCTTATTTAAGTATGCGACAGCGGAAGCTCTTAATAATTACCTGAGAATAAACATGCTTAAAACGTCAACAAAAATGTTGGTGAGTTATAGGTTTAACCTATATATATCAAATCGTAACAATAGACCACAAGATTTCATATTTCAATACACATCCCATACATAGAGATAAAAATCATTCATATGGTGAACACCTGGTAACCGACAATAACAAGATGCATATATAAGAATATCCCCATCATTCCGGGACACCCTTCGGATATGATATAAATTTCGAAGTACTAAAGCATCCGGTACTTTGGATGGGGTTTGTTAGGCCCAATAGATCTATCTTTAGGATTCGCGTCAATTAGGGTGTCTGTTCCCTAATTCTTAGATTACCAGACTTAATAAAAGGGGCATATTCGATTTCGATAATTCAACCATAGAATGTAGTTTCACGTACTTGTGTCTATTTTGTAAATCATTTATAAAACCTGCATGTATTCTCATCCCAAAAATATTAGATTTTAAAAGTGGGACTATAACTCACTTTCACAGATTTTTACTTCGTCGGGAAGTAAGACTTGGCCACTGGTTGATTCATGAACCTATAACAATATATACATATATATCAAAGTATGTTTAAAATATATTTACAACACTTTTAATATATTTTGATGTTTTAAGTTTATTAAGTCAGCTGTCCTCGTTAGTAACCTACAACTAGTTGTCCACAGTTAGATGTACAGAAATAAATCGATAAATATTATCTTGAATCAATCCACGACCCAGTGTATACGTATCTCAGTATTGATCACAACTCAAACTATATATATTTTGGAATCAACCTCAACCCTGTATAGCTAACTCCAACATTCACATATAGAGTGTCTATGGTTGTTCCGAAATATATATAGATGTGTCGACATGATAGGTCGAAACATTGTATACGTGTCTATGGTATCTCAAGATTACATAATATATAATACAAGTTGATTAAGTTATGGTTGGAATAGATATGTTACCAATTTTCACGTAGCTAAAATGAGAAAAATTATCCAATCTTGTTTTACCCATAACTTCTTCATTTTAAATCCGTTTTGAGTGAATCAAATTGCTATGGTTTCATATTGAACTCTATTTTATGAATCTAAACAAAAAAGTATAGGTTTCTAGTCGGAAAAATAAGTTACAAGTCGTTTTTGTAAAGGTAGTCATTTCAGTCGAAAGAACGACGTCTAGATGACCATTTTAGAAAACATACTTCCACTTTGAGTTTAACCATAATTTTTGGATATAGTTTCATGTTCATAATAAAAATCATTTTCTCAGAATAACAACTTTTAAATCAAAGTTTATCATAGTTTTTAATTAACTAACCCAAAACAGCCCGCGGTGTTACTACGACGGCGTAAATCCGGTTTTACGGTGTTTTTCGTGTTTCCAGGTTTTAAATCATTAAGTTAGCATATCATATAGATATAGAACATGTGTTTAGTTGATTTTAAAAGTCAAGTTAGAAGGATTAACTTTTGTTTGCGAACAAGTTTAGAATTAACTAAACTATGTTCTAGTGATTACAAGTTTAAACCTTCGAATAAGATAGCTTTATATGTATGAATCGAATGATGTTATGAACATCATTACTACCTTAAGTTCCTTGGATGAACCTACTGGAAAAGAGAAAAATGGATCTAGCTTCAATGGATCCTTGGATGGCTCAAAGTTCTTGAAGCAAAATCATGACACGAAAACAAGTTCAAGTAAGATCATCACTTGAAATAAGATTGTTATAGTTATAGAAATTGAACCAAAGTTTGAATATGATTATTACCTTGTATTAGAATGATAACCTACTGTAAGAAACAAAGATTTCTTGAGGTTGGATGATCACCTTACAAGATTGGAAGTGAGCTAGCAAACTTGAAAGTATTCTTGATTTTATGAAACTAGAACTTTTGGAATTTATGAAGAACACTTAGAACTTGAAGATAGAACTTGAGAGAGTTCAATTAGATGAAGAAAATTGAAGAATGAAAGTATTTGTAGGTGTTTTTGGTCGTTGGTGTATGGATTAGATATAAAGGATATGTAATTTTGTTTTCATGTAAATAAGTCATGAATGATTACTCATATTTTTGTAATCTTATGAGATATTTCATGCTAGTTGCCAAATGATGGTTCCCACATGTGTTAGGTGACTCACATGGGCTGCTAAGAGCTGATCATTGGAGTGTATATACCAATAGTACATACATCTAAAAGCTGTGTATTGTACGAGTACGAATACGGGTGCATACGAGTAGAATTGTTGATGAAACTGAACGAGAATGTAATTGTAAGCATTTTTGTTAAGTAGAAGTATTTTGATAAGTGTATTGAAGTCTTTCAAAAGTGTATAAATACATATTAAAACACTACATGTATATACATTTTAACTGAGTCGTTAAGTCATCGTTAGTCGTTACATGTAAGTGTTGTTTTGAAACCTTTAGGTTAACGATCTTGTTAAATGTTGTTAACCCAATGTTTATAATATCAAAAGAGATTTTAAATTATTATATTATCATGATATTATGATGTACGAATATCTCTTAATATGATATATATACATTAAATGTCGTTACAACGATAAACGTTACATATATGTCTCGTTTCAAAATCATTAAGTTAGTAGTCTTGTTTTTACATATGTAGTTCATTGTTAATATAATTAATGATATGTTTACTTATCATAATATCATGTTAACTATACATATAACCATATATATGTCATCATATTGTTTTTTACAAGTTTTAACGTTCGTGAATCACCGGTCAACTTGGGTGGTCAATTGTCTATATGAAACCTATTTCAATTGATCAAGTCTTAACAAGTTTGATTGCTTAACATGTTGGAAACATTTAATCATGTAAATATCAATCTCAATTAATATATATAAACATGGAAAAGTTCGGGTCACTACAGTACCTACCCGTTAAATAAATTTCGTCCTGAAATTTTAAGCTGTTGAAGGTGTTGACGAATCTTCTGGAAATAGATGCGGGTATTTCTTCTTCATCTGATCTTCACGCTCCCAGGTGAACTCGGGTCCTCTACGAGCATTCCATCGAACCTTAACAATTGGTATCTTGTTTTGCTTAAGTCTTTTAACCTCACGATCCATTATTTCGACGGGTTCTTCGATGAATTGGAGTTTTTCGTTGATTTGGATTTCATCAAACGGAATAGTGAGATCTTCTTTAGCAAAACATTTCTTCAAATTCGAGACGTGGAAAGTGTTATGTACAGCCGCGAGTTGTTGAGGTAACTCAAGTCGGTAAGCTACTGGTCCGACACGATCAATAATCTTGAATGGTCCAATATACCTTGGATTTAATTTCCCTCGTTTACCAAATCGAACAACGCCTTTCCAAGGTGAAACTTTAAGCATGACCATCTCTCCAATTTCAAATTCTATATCTTTTCTTTTAATGTCAGCGTAGCTCTTTTGTCGACTTTGGGCGGTTTTCAACCGTTGTTGAATTTGGATGATCTTCTCGGTAGTTTCTTGTATAATCTCCGGACCCGTAATCTGTCTATCCCCCACCTCACTCCAACAAATCGGAGACCTGCACTTTCTACCATAAAGTGCTTCAAACGGCGCCATCTCAATGCTTGAATGGTAGCTGTTGTTGTAGGAAAATTCTGCTAACGGTAGATGTCGATCCCAACTGTTTCCGAAATCAATAACACATGCTCGTAGTATGTCTTCAAGCGTTTGTATCGTCCTTTCGCTCTGCCCATCAGTTTGTGGATGATAGGCAGTACTCATGTCTAGACGAGTTCCTAATGCTTGCTGTAATGTCTGCCAGAATCTTGAAATAAATCTGCCATCCCTATCAGAGATAATAGAGATTGGTATTCCATGTCTGGAGACGACTTCCTTCAAATACAGTCGTGCTAACTTCTCCATCTTGTCATCTTCTATTATTGGTAGGAAGTGTGCTGATTTGGTGAGACGATCAACTATTACCCAAATAGTATCAAAACCACTTGCAGTCCTTGGCAATTTTGTGATGAAATCCATGGTAATGTTTTCCCATTTCCATTCCGGGATTTCGGGTTGTTGAAGTAGACCTGATGGTTTCTGATGCTCAGCTTTGACCTTAGAACACGTCAAACATTCTCCTACGTATTTAGCAACATCGGCTTTCATACCCGGCCACCAAAAATGTTTCTTGAGATCCTTGTACATCTTCCCCGTTCCAGGATGTATTGAGTATCTGGTTTTATGAGCTTCTCTAAGTACCATTTCTCTCATATCTCCAAATTTTGGTACCCAAATCCTTTCAGCCCTATACCGGGTTCCGTCTTCCCGAATATTAAGATGCTTCTCCGATCCTTTGGGTATTTCATCCTTTAAATTTCCCTCTTTTAAAACTCCTTGTTGCGCCTCCTTTATTTGAGTAGTAATGTTATTATGAATCATTATATTCATAGATTTTACTCGAATGGGTTCTCTATCCTTCCTGCTCAAGGCATCGGCTACCACATTTGCCTTCCCCGGGTGGTAACGAATCTCAAAATCGTAATCATTCAATAATTCAATCCACCTACGCTGCCTCATATTCAGTTGTTTCTGATTAAATATGTGTTGAAGACTTTTGTGGTCGGTATATATAATACTTTTGACCCCATATAAGTAGTGCCTCCAAGTCTTTAATGCAAAAACAACCGCGCCTAATTCCAAATCATGCGTCGTATAATTTTGTTCGTGAATCTTCAATTGTCTAGACGCATAAGCAATCACCTTCGTTCGTTGCATTAATACACAACCGAGACCTTGCTTTGATGCGTCACAATAAATCACAAAATCATCATTCCCTTCAGGCAATGACAATATAGGTGCCGTAGTTAGCTTTTTCTTCAATAACTGAAACGCTTTCTCTTGTTCATCATTCCATTCAAATTTCTTCCCTTTATGCGTTAATGCAGTCAAGGGTTTTGCTATTCTGGAAAAGTCTTGGATGAACCTTCTGTAGTAACCAGCTAGTCCTAAAAACTGGCGTATGTGTTTCGGAGTTTTCGGGGTTTCCCACTTTTCAACAGTTTCTATCTTTGCCGGATCCACCTTAATACCTTCTTTGTTCACTATGTGACCGAGGAATTGAACTTCTTCCAACCAAAATGCACACTTTGAAAACTTAGCGTACAATTCTTCCTTCCTCAATACTTCTAACACCTTTCTCAAATGTTCACCGTGTTCTTGGTCATTCTTTGAGTAAATAAGTATGTCATCAATGAAAACAATGACAAACTTGTCAAGGTATGGTCCACACACTCGGTTCATAAGGTCCATGAACACAGCTGGTGCATTAGTTAAACCAAACGGCATGACCATAAACTCGTAATGACCGTAACGTGTTCTGAAAGCAGTCTTTGGAATATCATCTTCTTTCACTCGCATTTGATGATACCCGGAACGTAAGTCAATCTTTGAATAAACAGACGAGCCTTGTAGTTGATCAAATAAGTCGTCGATTCTCGGTAGTGGGTAGCGGTTCTTGATGGTAAGTTTGTTCAACTCTCGGTAGTCGATACACAACCTGAATGTACCATCTTTCTTCTTGACAAACAAAACAGGAGCTCCCCACGGTGATGTGCTTGGTCGAATGAAACCACGCTCTAAAAGTTCTTGTAATTGGCTTTGCAGTTCTTTCATCTCGCTGGGTGCGAGTCTGTAAGGAGCACGAGCTATTGGTGCAGCTCCTGGTACAAGATCTATTTGAAATTCAACGGATCGATGTGGGGGTAATCCCGGTAATTCTTTCGGAAATACATCGGGAAATTCTTTTGCAATGGGAACATCATTGATGCTCTTTTCTTCAGTTTGTACTTTCTCGACGTGTGCTAGAACAGCATAGCAACCTTTTCTTATTAGTTTTTGTGCCTTCAAATTACTAATAAGATGTAGCTTCGTGTTGCCCTTTTCTCCGTACACCATTAAGGGTTTTTCTTTTTCTCGTATAATGCGAATTGCATTTTTGTAACAAACGATCTCCGCTTTCACTTCTTTCAACCAGTCCATACCGATTATCACATCAAAACTCCCTAACTCTACTGGTATCAAATCAATCTTAAATGTTTCGCTAACCAGTTTAATTTCTCGATTCCGACATATATTATCTGCTGAAATTAATTTACCATTTGCTAATTCGAGTAAAAATTTACTATCCAAAGGCGTCAATGGACAACTTAATTTAGCACAAAAATCTCTACTCATATAGCTTCTATCCGCACCCGAATCAAATAAAACGTAAGCAGATTTATTGTCAATAAGAAACGTACCCGTAACAAGCTCCGGGTCTTCCTGTGCCTCTACCGCATTAATATTGAAAACTCTTCCACGGCCTTGTCCATTCGTGTTCTCCTGGTTCGGGCAATTTCTAATAATGTGGCCTGGTTTTCCACATTTATAACAAACTACATTGGCATAACTTGCTCCGACACTACTTGCTCCGCCATTACTCGTTCCGACACCATTTGTTCCTTTCGTTCTATTAACCCCTGGTCCGTAGACCTCACACTTCGCCGCGCTATGACCATTTCTTTTACACTTGTTGCAAAATTTGGTGCAGAACCCCGAGTGATTCTTTTCACACCTTTGGCATAGTTGCTTCTGATTGTTGTTGTTGTTGCGGTTATTATTGTTGTTGGGATGATTGTTGTAGTTGCTGTTGTTGTTGTTGTTGTTGTTGTTGTTGTTGTTGTTGTTGGGCCGTTTGTTGTAGTTGCGATTGATGTTGCGATTGTTGGGATAATTGTTGCGATTATTGTTGTAATTGCTGTTGTTGTTGTATTGGTGATTCTTATCACCGTTTTCCTCCCACTTTCTTTTGACTTGCTTCACATTGGCCTCTTCAGCAGTCTGTTCTTTAATTCTTTCTTCAATCTGGTTCACTAGTTTGTGAGCCATTCTACATGCCTGTTGTATGGAGGCGGGCTCATGTGAACTTATATCTTCTTGGATTCTTTCCGGTAATCCTTTCACAAACGCGTCGATCTTCTCTTCCTCATCTTCGAATGCTCCCGGACACAATAGGCACAATTCTGTGAATCGTCTTTCGTACGTGGTAATATCAAATCCTTGGGTTCGTAACCCTCTAAGTTCTGTCTTGAGCTTATTGACCTCGGTTCTGGGACGGTACTTCTCGTTCATCAAGTGCTTGAATGCTGACCACGGTAGTGCGTACGCATCATCTTGTCCCACTTGCTCTAGATAGGTATTCCACCATGTTAACGCAGAACCTGTGAAGGTATGCGTAGCGTACTTCACTTTGTCCTCTTCAGTACACTTACTTATGGCAAACACCGATTCAACCTTCTCGGTCCACCGTTTCAATCCGATCGGTCCTTCGGTTCCATCAAATTCCAAAGGTTTGCAGGCAGTGAATTCTTTGTAGGTGCATCCTACACGATTTCCTGTACTGCTAGATCCAAGGTTATTGTTGGTATGTAGCGCAGCCTGTACTGCGGCTATGTTTGAAGCTAGAAAAGTACGGAATTCCTCTTCATTCATATTCACGGTGTGTCGAGTAGTCGGTGCCATTTCCTTCAAAATAGTTAAATGGAACAAGTTAATCATACAGAATATTAAGAGTAGTTAATAGTATTTCATAGCATAATATGAACTCATTTATAAAAGCTTTTTCTTCATATTAGCGTTTTATAAGTTTAAATTCGGGTAGTACCTACCCGTTAAGTTCATACTTAGTAGCTAATATACAATTCAACTACTACAATTCTATATGAAAAACTGATTATAATAATATTTCGCGTTCAAACTTTTATACAATATTTTACAAACTTACAATACCGCTTATTTTACATAAAGCATGAAATATAGCACACAATAACTTTGATACAAGATAGTTGTGAAGACAATTCTAGCTAGTACACAAGTCGTTCAGCAAAGGCAATAAAGACACGTAATTCATACGTCCAGAAACAAGTCATGCATTCTGGTTTTACTAGGACTACTTCCCATCCTTGGTCTTGTGCAACATAACCGTTATGGCCGTTGATAAGACAGCGTGTTGTAACGTCATCAAAGGGATGAGGGTTACGTAATGTCCAACAGTCCCGTAATAATCTAAAAACCTCATTTCTTACCCCAATTACCGACTCCGTCACTTGTGGAAACGTTTTGTTTAATAGTTGTAGCCCGATGTTCTTGTTCTCACTTTGGTGAGAAGCGAACATTACTAATCCGTAAGCATAACATGCTTCTTTATGTTGCATGTTAGCCGCTTTTTCTAAATCACGAAGTCCAATATTCGGATATATTGAGTCAAAATAATTTCTTAACCCGTTGCGTAAAATAGCATTTGGGTTCCCCGCAATATATGCGTCAAAGTAAACACATCGTAACTTATGGGTTTCCCAATGTGATATCCCCCATCTTTCAAACGAAAGTCTCTTATAAACCAAGACATTCTTGGAACGTTCTTCGAATGTCTTACAAACTGATCTCGCCTTAAATAGTTGTGCCGAAGAATTCTGGCCGACTCTAGACAAGATTTCATCAATCATGTCTCCGGGTAGGTCTCTTAAAATATTGGGTTGTCTATCCATTTTGTGTTTTTAAACTGTAAAATAGACAAGAGTTAGATTCATAAAAAAATACTTATTAATACAAGCAATTTTTACATATATCATAAAGCATAAGAACACTATATTCCATATATTACACCACACGAATACAACTATCTTATTCCGACTCGCTCGTTTCTTCTTCTTCGGTTTTGGTTCGTTTTGCCAAGTTTCTAGGGATATATGATGTTCCCCTAATACAAGCCGTCGTTGTCCACATTGGTTTAGAAAAACCTGGTGGTTTAGAGGTTCCCGGGTCATTGTTACAACTTAAGGACTTCGGGGGTTGACGATACATATAAAGTTCATCGGGGTTGGAATTAGATTTCTCTATTTTTATGCCCTTTCCCTTATTATTTTCTTTTGCCTTTTTAAATTCAGTTGGGGTAATTTCTATAACATCATCGGAATTCTCGTCGGAATCCGATTCATCGGAGAATTGGTAATCCTCCCAATATTTTGCTTCCTTGGCGGAAACACCATTGACCATAATTAACTTTGGTCGGTTGGTTGAGGATTTTCTTTTACTTAACCGTTTTATTATTTCCCCCACCGGTTCTATTTCTTCATCCGGTTCCGATTCTTCTTCTGGTTCCGATTCTTCTTCCGGTTCCGACTCTTCTTCCGGTTCCTCTTCGGGAACTTGTGAATCAGTCCACAAATCATTCCAATTTACATTTGACTCTTCATTATTATTAGGTGAGTCAATGGGACTTGTTCTAGAGGTAGACATCTATCACATAATATCAAACACGTTAAGAGATTAATATATCACATAATATTCATATGTTAAAAATATATAGTTTCCAACAAAAATGTTAAGCAATCATTTTTAAAGAAAACACGGTCGAAGTCCAGACTCACTAATGCATCCTAACAAACTCGATAAGACACACTAATGCAAATTTTCTGGTTCTCTAAGACCAACGCTCTGATACCAACTGAAATGTCCCGTTCTTATTGATTAAAAACGTTCCATATTAATTGATTTCGTTGCGAGGTTTTGACCTCTATATGAGACGTTTTTCAAAGACTGCATTCATTTTTAAACAAACCATAACCTTTATTTCATCAATAAAGGTTTAAAAAGCTTTACGTAGATTATCAAATAATGATAATCTAAAATATCCTGTTTACACACGACCATTACATAATGGTTTACAATACAAATATGTTACAACAAAATAAGTTCCTTGAATGCAGTTTTTACACAATATCATACAAGCATGGACTCCAAATCTTGTCCTTATTTAAGTATGCGACAGCGGAAGCTCTTAATAATTACCTGAGAATAAACATGCTTAAAACGTCAACAAAAATGTTGGTGAGTTATAGGTTTAACCTATATATATCAAATCGTAACAATAGACCACAAGATTTCATATTTCAATACACATCCCATACATAGAGATAAAAATCATTCATATGGTGAACACCTGGTAACCGACAATAACAAGATGCATATATAAGAATATCCCCATCATTCCGGGACACCCTTCGGATATGATATAAATTTCGAAGTACTAAAGCATCCGGTACTTTGGATGGGGTTTGTTAGGCCCAATAGATCTATCTTTAGGATTCGCGTCAATTAGGGTGTCTGTTCCCTAATTCTTAGATTACCAGACTTAATAAAAGGGGCATATTCGATTTCGATAATTCAACCATAGAATGTAGTTTCACGTACTTGTGTCTATTTTGTAAATCATTTATAAAACCTGCATGTATTCTCATCCCAAAAATATTAGATTTTAAAAGTGGGACTATAACTCACTTTCACAGATTTTTACTTCGTCGGGAAGTAAGACTTGGCCACTGGTTGATTCACGAACCTATAACAATATATACATATATATCAAAGTATGTTTAAAATATATTTACAACACTTTTAATATATTTTGATGTTTTAAGTTTATTAAGTCAGCTGTCCTCGTTAGTAACCTACAACTAGTTGTCCACAGTTAGATGTACAGAAATAAATCGATAAATATTATCTTGAATCAATCCACGACCCAGTGTATACGTATCTCAGTATTGATCACAACTCAAACTATATATATTTTGGAATCAACCTCAACCCTGTATAGCTAACTCCAACATTCACATATAGAGTGTCTATGGTTGTTCCCAAATATATATAGATGTGTCGACATGATAGGTCGAAACATTGTATACGTGTCTATGGTATCTCAAGATTACATAATATATAATACAAGTTGATTAAGTTATGGTTGGAATAGATTTGTTACCAATTTTCACGTAGCTAAAATGAGAAAAATTATCCAATCTTGTTTTACCCATAACTTCTTCATTTTAAATCCGTTTTGAGTGAATCAAATTGCTATGGTTTCATATTGAACTCTATTTTATGAATCTAAACAAAAAAGTATAGGTTTCTAGTCGGAAAAATAAGTTACAAGTCGTTTTTGTAAAGGTAGTCATTTCAGTCGAAAGAACGACGTCTAGATGACCATTTTAGAAAACATACTTCCACTTTGAGTTTAACCATAATTTTTGGATATAGTTTCATGTTCATAATAAAAATCATTTTCTCAGAATAACAACTTTTAAATGAAAGTTTATCATAGTTTTTAATTAACTAACCCAAAACAGCCCGCGGTGTTACTACGACGGCGTAAATCCGGTTTTACGGTGTTTTTCGTGTTTCCAGGTTTTAAATCATTAAGTTAGCATATCATATAGATATAGAACATGTGTTTAGTTGATTTTAAAAGTCAAGTTAGAAGGATTAACTTTTGTTTGCGAACAAGTTTAGAATTAACTAAACTATGTTCTAGTGATTACAAGTTTAAACCTTCGAATAAGATAGCGTTATATGTATGAATCGAATGATGTTATGAACATCATTACTACCTTAAGTTCCTTGGATGAACCTACTGGAAAAGAGAAAAATGGATCTAGCTTCAATGGATCCTTGGATGGCTCAAAGTTCTTGAAGCAAAATCATGACACGAAAACAAGTTCAAGTAAGATCATCACTTGAAATAAGATTGTTATAGTTATAGAAATTGAACCAAAGTTTGAATATGATTATTACCTTGTATTAGAATGATAACCTACTGTAAGAAACAAAGATTTCTTGAGGTTGGATGATCACCTTACAAGATTGGAAGTGAGCTAGCAAACTTGAAAGTATTCTTGATTTTATGAAACTAGAACTTTTGGAATTTATGAAGAACACTTAGAACTTGAAGATAGAACTTGAGAGAGTTCAATTAGATGAATAAAATTGAAGAATGAAAGTGTTTGTAGGTGTTTTTGGTCGTTGGTGTATGGATTAGATATAAAGGATATGTAATTTTGTTTTCATGTAAATAAGTCATGAATGATTACTCATATTTTTGTAATCTTATGAGATATTTCATGCTAGTTGCCAAATGATGGTTCCCACATGTGTTAGGTGACTCACATGGGCTGCTAAGAGCTGATCATTGGAGTGTATATACCAATAGTACATACATCTAAAAGCTGTGTATTGTACGAGTACGAATACGGGTGCATACGAGTAGAATTGTTGATGAAACTGAACGAGAATGTAATTGTAAGCATTTTTGTTAAGTAGAAGTATTTTGATAAGTGTATTGAAGTCTTTCAAAAGTGTATAAATACATATTAAAACACTACATGTATATACATTTTAACTGAGTCGTTAAGTCATCGTTAGTCGTTACATGTAAGTGTTGTTTTGAAACCTTTAGGTTAACGATCTTGTTAAATGTTGTTAACCCAATGTTTATAATATCAAAAGAGATTTTAAATTATTATATTATCATGATATTATGATGTACGAATATCTCTTAATATGATATATATACATTAAATGTCGTTACAACGATAAACGTTACATATATGTCTCGTTTCAAAATCATTAAGTTAGTAGTCTTGTTTTTACATATGTAGTTCATTGTTAATATAATTAATGATATGTTTACTTATCATAATATCATGTTAACTATACATATAACCATATATATGTCATCATATTGTTTTTTACAAGTTTTAACGTTCGTGAATCACCGGTCAACTTGGGTGGTCAATTGTCTATATGAAACCTATTTCAATTGATCAAGTCTTAACAAGTTTGATTGCTTAACATGTTGGAAACATTTAATCATGTAAATATCAATCTCAATTAATATATATAAACATGGAAAAGTTCGGGTCACTACATGTTAGGCCCAATAGATCTATCTTTAGGATTCGCGTCAATTAGGGTGTCCGTTCCCTAATTCTTAGATTACCAGACTTAATAAAAAGGGGCATATTCGATTTCGATAATTCAACCATAGAATGTAGTTTCACGTACTTGTGTCTATTTTGTAAATCATTTATAAAACCTGCATGTATTCTCATCCCAAAAATATTAGATTTTAAAAGTGGGACTATAACTCACTTTCACAGATTTTTACTTCGTCGAGAAGTAAGACTTGGCCACTGTTGATTCACGAACCTATAACAATATATACATATATATTAAAGTATGTTCAAAATATATTTACAACACTTTTAATATATTTTGATGTTTTAAGTTTATTAAGTCAGCTGTCCTCGTTAGTAACCTACGACTAGTTGTCCACAGTTAGATGTACAGCAATAAATCAATAAATATTATCTTGAATCAATCCACGACCCAGTGTATACGTATCTCAGTATTGATCACAACTCAAACTATATATATTTTGGAATCAACCTCAACCCTGTATAGCTAACTCCAACATTCACATATAGAGTGTCTATGGTTGTTCCGAAATATATATAGATGTGTCGACATGATAGGTCGAAACATTGTATACGTGTCTATGGTATCTCAAGATTACATAATATACAATACAAGTTGATTAAGTTATGGTTGGAATAGATTTGTTACCAATTTTCACGTAGCTAAAATGAGAAAAATTATCCAATCTTGTTTTACCCATAACTTCTTCATTTTAAATCCGTTTTGAATGAATCAAATTGCTATGGTTTCATATTGAACTGTATTTTATGAATCTAAACAGAAAAAGTATAGGTTTATAGTCGGAAAAATAAGTTACAAGTCGTTTTTGTAAAGGTAGTCATTTCAGTCGAAAGAACGACGTCTAGATGACCATTTTAGAAAACATACTTCCACTTTGAGTTTAACCATAATTTTTGGATATAGTTTCATGTTCATAATAAAAATCATTTTCTCAGAATAACAACTTTTAAATCAAAGTTTATCATAGTTTTTAATTAACTAACCCAAAACAGCCCGCGGTGTTACTACGACGGCGTAAATCAGGTTTTACGGTGTTTTTCGTGTTTCCAGGTTTTAAATCATTAAGTTAGCATATCATATAGATATAGAACATGTGTTTAGTTAATTTTAAAAGTCAAGTTAGAAGGATTAACTTTTGTTTGCGAACAAGTTTAGAATTAACTAAACTATGTTCTAGTGATTACGAGTTTAAACCTTCGAATAAGATAGTTTTATATATATGAATCGAATGATGTTATGAACATCATTACTACCTCAAGTTTAGTAGGTAAACCTACTGGAAGTGACAAGAAATGATCTAGCTTCAAAGGATCTTGGATGGCTTGAAAGTTCTTGAAGTAGGATCATGACACAAAAACAAGTTCAAGTAAGATTTTTGCTCGAATTAAGATAGTTTATAGTTATAGAAATTGAATCAAAGTTTGAATATGAATATTACCTTGAATAAGAAAGATAACCTACTGTATATAACAAAGGTTTCTTGATCTTAGATGATTACTTGGAATGGATTAGAAAGCTTGGAAGTAAATTAGTAAACTTGAAGGGATTTTTGAAGTATTCTTGAAGTGTTCTTCCTATGATGATTATAGCTTGATTCTTGAAGTGATTTTTGATGAAGATGATGATTAACTACTGGAAAAATACGTTCATAATAGTGTGGGTGTGTTGAGAGAGAATTAGAAAGAGAATTGGAAGTGAAATGGAGTGAATGATGAGTGTTAATTGGTGAGTGATGAGTTAGGTTAAAAGGAGTTCTAGTTAGTTGACTAGCTCATGGTAGAAGTTAAAATTGATTAGTCGTACATGACATAATCAAGAGTGGAATCCCATGCTAGTTCCTATTGGTATATACCCATAGTAAGTACGTTTTGAAGCTGTGTATAATACGGGTAAGAATACGACTAGAATTCTTGATGAAAGAAAAGAATGGGAAAGTAACTGTAACCATTTTCGTTAAGTATGAGTGTTTTGATATATGTCTTGAAGTCTTCCAAAAGTATTTTAATACATCTAAATACACTACATGTATATACATTTTAACGGAGTCGTTAAGTCATCGTTAGTCGTTACATGTAAGTGTTGTTTTGAAACCTTTAAGTTAACGATCTCAATTAATATTGTTAACCCATTGTTTATTATATCTAATGAGATGTTAAATTATTATATTATCATGATATTATGATATATTAATATATCTTAATATGATATATATACATTTAAATGTCGTTACAACGATAATCGTTACATATATGTCTCGTTTCGAAATCCTTAAGTTAGTAGTCTTGTTTATATGTATATAACTCATTGTTAATATACTTATGGAGATACTTACTTATCATAATCTCATGTTAACCATATGTATATCCATATATATATCATCATGTCGTTTTTACAAGTTTTAACGTTCGTGAATCGCCGGTCAACTTGGGTGGTCAATTGTCTATATGAAACATATTTCAATTAATCAAGTCTTAACAAGTTTGATTGCTTAACATGTTGGAAACATTTAATCATGTAAATATCAATCTCAATTAATATATATAAACATGGAAAAGTTCGGGTCACTACATATAAAAGGTTCCCCAGTAACAATAAAGAGTACGCATATATATCGCGGTTATAATAAAGTTGTTTCGGATGAAAAGTCGGAGTTGACTTGCTGGAGCTGTGACAAAATTAGCTACTTTGGAAAGGGATTGCAAAACGATCTTCGGTAATAACAATGTCAAAGGAACTAGAACAGATACGTGTCAAACGTTTACTCAGTTTCCGAGGTTTTTTCAGGTGCATAACTATATGCATCAATCTTTTCTTCCGTAGATGAAGTGCGGTTGGTTTATCCTCTCGATTGAGGTGTTTTTAAGAATCATGATAGATTTGAACGCTGATTGTAATCGTCGAGATACAATGAGGTTTAAGATGAAATCAAGTGGCAATCTTGAAGAAATGTTTAGTTTCATATGTTATAATCAATATTTTAATTCATTTTAATTGTTCAATGTCATTAGTCCACAGTCGATAGTCCACAGTAACAGTCCAATAATTCATATATAGTTTAATATATAATATACGAATTAATTAATACGTGTCGTGACCCGTATATGTCTCAGACTCGATCACAACTCAAACTATATATATTATTGTAGAATCAACCTCAACCCTGTATAGAGAACTCGATCATTTCTGCATATAGAGTGTCTATGGTGATTCCAAATAATATATATATATATATATATATATATATATATATATATATATATATATATATATATATATGCGTCGATATGATATGTCAAAACATTGTATACGTGTCCCGATATTTAAAGTGCGTAAAATAATTACAGAAATTAAATGACGATAAATAAAAGTGCGATAATTAAATTGCGATAAATAAATTGCGATAAATAAAATGTAATCAGTTAGCTAGGAACAGTTAGCTGGAACAGTTAGCGTGGATTCTTAACAAAAATTTTCATAGTTAATTTGTTTGTTTCTAACAGATTTTATTTTGTCATATGTTTTCTTCTTATGCCACTTGTTGGATTCTGGGAAGTCAAAATCCAAATATGAAATTGAATGAAAATGGTTATTCTGCGGTGAATGGATACGTATATCGCTGGTTGTAAGCAGGATAGTAAATGACTGTTGAATCAGCTTCGACGAATGTACAATGTAACTTATTAAGATGAAATCTAATTATTCCTCGGGTATTACCTACCAGTTAAAAAAAAATTTCACCATTATTATTTTGTACAAAAGAACTTTTAATTACAATCTTTATGAAAACATATATACATATATATTTTCTTCAGATGAAATCATGAATTTAATGAGTTAATATGATATTAATCTCATTTGCTTTTCGGTTTGAGCTAGAATAAGAAATCTCTAAAACTTTTTGAAACCACATATTCTTCGCAGAATATCAATGAAGTTATGGATCAATACTTCATCGTTCATTATTGTTGGTACTCCTTGGTATCTATGGTGCGTATGATGTTGATGTTTGTGGGACAGATTATGATGTCGAGACATGTGATGCGGATGTTGTTTGTTAGTGGTGATGATGGTATTGTTGATGTTATTGATGGTGGTGCTGATTATGCTGTTGGTGCTGCTGCTGGTGTTTGCAACCTTCGCACCATGTTCTCCAAAGCCGTCACGCGAGCGCGAAGTTCGTTAACTTCTGCTAGTACACCGGGATAATTGGCGGTTGGAGCGAGCGAATGAACAAGATTTGTAATATGGGATAGTATATAATCGTGACGAGATACTCTAGAAATGAGAGAGAAAATGGTGTTTCGAATAGGTTCACCGGTAAGTGCTTCAGGTTCATCGCCAAGAGGGCAATTTGGTGGATGGAATGGATCACCTTCTTCTTGTCTCCATTGATTTAGTATATTACGAACCCATCCCCAATTCATCCAGAATAGATGATGGGAAATTGGTTGATCCATTCCAGTGACGCTGCTTTCGGAGCCCGAATGGAAATCCATATCAGCATAACTGTCGGAATCTGAAGAATTCGAACTAGATGCGGAATCCATCTTGTATAATGGGGAAAATGAATTTTTGGTATGGAATAGATTATATGAGTTAGATTTGGTACTCTTCAATACATAATTTACATATGTATATATAATACCAAAATCCCGTAAATTACGGAGAATCTTTGAAAAGATATCAGTCAAAGTTCGCAATAACAGATATGCTAAGATAAGAATTCGTCTATACACTATCAATGCAGTAAATGTAGTAAAACGTGTCTAGACTTATGAATGATAAGCAGGTAATTTCCTAAGGATGATAAGCAGATGATTTCCGACTAGAAATGATAAGCAAAACTTTTGACATGTAGACACGGTCGAAGTCCAGACTCATTAATGCATCCTAACAACTACTAGTTAGACACACTAATGCAAGACCTGGTTCGCTACGACCACCGCTCTGATACCAACTGAAAGGACCCGTCCTAATCCACCTGGACGAAGTCATCAACATTTGGTCCCATTGCGATGATCTGCTCCAAGTAATGTCCTTATATTGAGAAAATGCACAGCGGAAGACTTAATTCATACCTGAGAATAAACATGCTTTAAAGTGTCAACCAAAAGGTTAGTGAGTTCATAGGTTTATCATAACAATCATTTCAATATGTTAATAGACCACAAGATTTCATAATCATAAACATAATACACTCGCAAGTGTATGTAAAGCATTCTAAGTGGTTGAGCACTTGGTAACCATACTTAACATTTAATCAACGTCGCATATTCCCTTTATTATGAAATCTCACTACACCGTACCAAGTGTAGTCACCAAAACGAAGTATTGTGCAACCGTTGAATACTGGTCATCCAGTCCGGTTGGGGTTGTCAGGCCCGATAGATCTATCAACAGGATTCGCGTTTACAATACCCATGTAAATAGTAGTTACCAAGCTACAGGGAAATATGCCAGTGGTACAACTCAACGTAGAATATATTTTTAAGTACTTGTGTCTATTTTGTAAACATTTATAAAAACAGCGCATGTATTCTCAGCCCAAAAATATATATTGCAAAAGCAATTAAAAAGGGAGCAAATGAAACTCACTTTTGCCTTGAAGGTATTTAATTCGACTTGGTCTCCGATAGATATCAATGAACCTAACCATATATATAATATATCAACATATTTTCTTTTTAAGTACTCGTTACATATATATATACTTTTAATACTTTTAATATTTTCTTAGTCCGTAGTTAGCAGTCCGATGTTAGTGGTCCACAATTAGTTACTTAAATAAAATAAATAAAGACCCCATCGTATTCGTATTGATCAGAATTAATCTCGACCCATGGTACCATGTTATCAAATGACGTGTTGCGTACATAAAGTACCGTGTTGTCAAATGACGTGTTGCGTACAATCATGAGGTCTTATGATTAATCTTCTCGTGTTGTTTACGGGTGGTCCTGAAATATATAAAATTAAATAATAAGTAATTATATATAAAATATCATATTAATTAGAAAAGATATGATTAATTTACTTTTTCTCCAAATATTTTCGTAGCTAAACTAGCTTCGGATACCCAATCTTGTTTTAGTCGTAGTTTCTTCATTACAACTCCGTTTTTGTTGGTTCAACTTGCCACTTCCTTGGATCGAGTCAAATTTTAAGAATATGAACTGAAAATACCTTAGTTTGTATTCAAAATCATAGGTTATAGGTCAAACTTTGGTGAAACTTACGAAAGTGATCATTTTCCATCATAAAAACAACATTTAATGATCATTTTTCTAAAAATACTTACACTTTGAGTTAAACCATGAAATTTTTATGTGTTAACATATTCATAAGAAATATCATTTTTCCAGAACATGAACTTCCAATTCAAAGTTCAAGATGGTTTTTAATTATCCAACCCAAAACAGCCCCCGGTTGCACTCCGACGACGTAAATTCAGTTTTTAAGATGTTCTTTGTAAAACCAAGTTATATCTTGTTAGGTTAGTATATCATTATGATATATTACAGGTCTTGAAGTGTTTTAAAAGTCAAGTTAGAAGGATCTATTTAGTTTGCGAACAAGTTTGAAATCATTCAAACTATGTTCTTGTTGTTAAAATTTTATACCACAAAATAAGATAGCTATATGAATATGAATTGAATAAGATTATGAACAAGGTTACTACCTCAAGTTACTTGGACAAAGTTACTGCAAAAGATAAGAAATAATCTTGGAATCAAAGAGTGGTGGAGTTAGATCAAACGGTTGGAAGTAAACTTCTTCAAATGGGTGGTTATTTTGATATGTTCTTGAAAGAGTTTTCTTATGGTGTTTAAGGCTTGTAATTGAAGCTAAATGATGGGGAAAATGCTTGGAGATGATCAAGTATGAAGTTAGGAGTATTTTGAGAGAGAAATGAGGGTGTAGGTATGAGAAAATGGAGTGAAGAAATGGTGTTCATTTATAAAAACGTTTTTAGTTTATAAAGAAAGAAAAGGATTCCTAATTTTGTTTTCTTACTAATAATTCATACTACTTGACAAATCCTAGTTACCTCATATCTAGGGCAGTAATAATGTTGATTAGGATGTTGATTTGATGTGTATATACCAATAGTAAATACGTATAGAAGCTGTGTATGATACGGGTACATATACCCTAGATATACATATAGAAATCTTGAGGAAACGGAACGAGAATTCAAATATAGCTATCTTTTGTGAATATACTTATATTGTTTTATGTATTTAAGTCCTTAAAAAGTGATTAAATACATTATATATACGATACATGTATAAGCATTATAGATTATAAGTATATATATCAAAGAATGTTACGTATAGTTATCGTTTTGAAAACTTAAGTTAGTAGTTTCAAAATATACTTATAACTCATTGTCATTAGTACACAATGAGATGTTAAACCATACTTAGATCATGTTAAATATATATATAAATACATATATATACACAAACGTATAATTATCGTATGTTATATAGTTCGTGATATCATCGGTCATATTGGACGGTCAAACGTTGTGTAAAACTCTTTTCAAAAACACAAGTCTCAACAATTTAGATTGCTTATCATGTTGGTATAGTTTAATTTATGTAAATTTGGATTGCTTATCATGAGGAATAGGAATTCGCCTTAACTTTTGACGTAGTCACATTTGAATTTAGAAAAATAAGGTGCGTCTTAACTTTTGACGTTGGCTTGGTTGAATTCCGGATTTCAAGGGACTTAAAGAAAATCTTCGAAATCTGAGAGATTTGATTCTTCGGCGAATGAAGAGATTAAGATCTCTATAATTAAATACGGTGATCTGCTTTGATTTCTCTATCAGATATTTCACTATAAATTACTTCTCCCATTCCGTTACTTTTTCCATTCCTATACCTAATTCCCCAAATTTCCAAATTTTTATGAAAATGCTTAATCCAGTTCTAATCCTTGTCCTTATCCTTACTATCGCAACAATTATTCTCCTTTTCCAACTTCCACCAGATGAATATGCTTACTTCTACTTTGCCCTTGGGGTTATAGTACTTATAATTCTCCCGTGTCTTTATGTTGCGATAAACATTGATATACACGGTTTGTAATTTATGCGTTGTTATCGGGCTTTATATCTCTCCTTATATTTCAATGTCCCTATTTCTGTTTCCTATAATCATTGTCGTCCATAGTTAATACTCCCTTCTATTTGCTGCGATTTATACTCCAATTTCTATTTCAGAGCTTTGTCCTTTCGTTTCTTCTTCTTGCGGTTTGGCATCTCTTGTAATGGTCCAAAATTCGCAGATATAAGTTTCAGAATGAACATTGTTAATGTTCTAAGAAAGAAACGGTAATAGCACAATATGACTTGTCAAATTACCAGAATTCAAGGAAAAAGATGGGACTATCAGGAATATATTTTCTTGTGATGTTCGGAAGTTAATCAGAATGAAAGAGTTATGTAACATGACACATGTTGACGTTATAATCTGTGAATCATCATGTTCCATTTAGAAACTCAGCATGACTTACTGTAATATAATCACGTTGATCAAGTGTCATTATATTATACTAACTCATGCATCAGTTCCCAACACTACTTCAAAAACATTCATACTTTAAATTCGAATTCTAAAGAAATTTAGAAACTAAAATGGTTTCCTTTATGATGTAATATAGATAGCAGGAAGAGATAAATAATTGCGGACAAGAATATTTATGAAAATATCCTCAGAAATATCGAAGATATTTATGATGATATTTTGGAATTTCTAAGTTCGAAGGTTGATGAAGAAAGATTTTTCGCAAGATTTTAACATGACTTCGGAGTAGGATATTCTCTAAAGATTTCATCGGATACAGAATCATCTGGATTCTTTGAATATAGGGTATGGTCCTTGTATTTGTCCTTGGTCTCCTTCGTGGTTAGCTCAATCCGTTTTCCAGTTCCAATTTTTTTTTCTGAGCTTTTCCAACATACTATTCCTTATCATTTAAACTTCCGACGATTAAAGTCGTTTACGGTTGTCTACAGTTTCTGCTGCTTCACTCAGATTTTTTAACATTCAGAGTATTGATTTGTAGACTGAGTGCTGTTCAGAATTTCAGAGTGAAAGACCATAATTCTAAGAGATAAATGTTATACATATAACTGTTGATGTATATATGCTGTGAGTTTTTCAAAGTACTGATTGCTGATACCCGGTAGTTGGTATAGCAGTTCTTGTTACAAGATGAGGATGAGTATATGATAGAGTTTCAATGAATAAATATAATGATTTATCGGAGAGTTTAAACCAAGAAGCAACGAGGTTGCTGGTACGTCTGCTGGTAATATGGTGGAATATAAAAGCTTCCCCGGTAACAATAAAAGAGCACGCATATATATCAATGTGATGACCCAGAAATTTCGACTAAATTTAAACTTAATCTTTGTATGATTAACATTTCCGACACGATAAGCAAAATCTATAAAACTGAATCTCAAAATTTTTGAATTACTTTTATATATTTAAATACCCTTGGGTTGTTTTTGACGATTTGTGAACAATTATATGTAAATAGATACATATATACTATAACATGAAAAGGTAACAATGTATTAATTGTTTGATACCGTACATTAAACTTATTGGTTTAAATATCTATTTGAATGTATATGATAAGTTGAAATATTTATTATTAAAATTTATTTATAAATAACTTCCAATGTGTATTTAAAAACTGATTTATGTATATTAAAAAGATATATACATATATATAATAAACGATAGTAACATTCGTTTATTGATTCAATTGATATTTAGATAAGTTAACTAAAGCGTTTAAGATGAACCAGTTAAACACTAATTTGCTACAGTGTTTTCAAATTGCCACATTACTCAAAATGCTAGAGTGTTTTCGAAAATCACTATTTGCTACAGTGAAATTGACTTTGCTACAGTGAATTGCTACAGTGAAATTTGACATTATAATAAGGTTGTTTAGGATGAAAAGTCGAAGTAGACTTTTTGGAGCTGTGACAAAATTTGCTACTTTGAAGAGGGATTGTAAAGTTATTTTCGGTAATAATAACGCCAAAGGAGCTAGCACAGATATGTGTTAAATGTTTACTCAGTTTCTGAGAGTTTTCAAGTGCATAACTATATGCATCAATATCTTCTTACGTAGATGAAGTGCGGTTGGTTCATCCTCCCGATTGAGGTGTTTTCAAGAATCATGAAAGGTTTGAACGCAGATTGTAATCGTCAAGATACAAATGAGGTTTAAGATGAAATCAACTGGCAAACTTGAAGAGATGTTTAGTTTCATATGTTATAATCAATATTTTAATTCATTTTAATTGTCCAATGTTATTAGTCCATAGTCGATAGTCCACAGTTAACAGTCCAATAATTCATATATAGTTTAATTTATAATATTCGAATTAATTAATACGTATCGTGACCCGTGTACATGTCTCAGACTCGATCACAACTCAAACTATATATATTATTGTAGAATCAACCTCAACCCTGTATAGCTAACTCTAGCATTACTGCATATAGAGTGTCTATGGTTATTCCAAATAATATATATAGATGCGTCGATATGATATGTCAAAACCTTGTATACGTGTCCTGATATTTATATGCGTAAATAACAGTATTTAAATGACGATAAATAAAGTGCGTAAAATAAATAACAGAAATTAAATGACGATAAATAAAATTGAGAGAATATAAATTGCGATAAATAAACTGCGGTAAATAAATTGCGATAATAAAATGCAATAAGGAATTAACAGTTAGCTAGGAACAGTTAGCTAGGATTTTGTTAGCGTGGATTCTTAACAAAATTTCTCATAGTTAATTTGTTTGTTTCTAACAAATTTTATTTTGTCCAATGTTTTCTTCATTATGCCACTTGTTGGATTCTGATAGGTCAAAATCCAAATATGAAATTGAATGAAAATGGTTATTCTGCGGTGAACGGATTCGTATATCGGTGGATGTAAGTAGAATGGTAGATGACTGTTGAATCAGATTCGAAGAATGTACAATGTAACTTATTAATGTGAAATCTAAATATTCCTCGGGTATTACCTACCCGTTAAAATATTTTCACTATTAACAGTTTGTACGAAAGAATTTTTTTATTACAATCTATATGAAAATATATATACATATATATTTTCTTCAGATGTAATCATGGATTTAATGAGTCAATATGATATTAAACTCATTTGATTTTCGGTTTGAGCTAGAATAAATAATTTCTAAGACTTTAGAGATCACATAATCGCCACGAAGAATGAAGATAATTGATGTAGATCAATACGTAGAACGGTGATTATACTCGAGGTACAGAATGAGATGTTGAGGCATGGATTGTTGATGGTACTGGTGCTGTTATTGATGGTACTGTTGGTGCCGGTGATGTTGCTGAAGCTGGTACGTTTTGCACCATATTTTCCAAGGCTACAACTCGGGTGCGAAGCTCGTTGACTTCTTCTATTATTCCGGGATGATTGTTGGTCCGAACGAGTGGATGAATAAGGTTTATAATTGTGGATAGAATATAATCGTGATGAGATACTCTGGAAATGAGAGAGAAAATGGTGTCTCGAACAGGTTCGCCGGTAAGTGCTTCAGGTCCTTCGCCAAGAGGTGAATTCGGTTGATGGAAAGGATCGCCTTCTTCGTGTATCCATTGATTAAGTCGACTATGAACCCATCCTCAATTCATCCAAAATTCATGATGACTGATTGGTTGATCCATTCCGGTTACACTGCTTTCGGGGCTCAGGTGGATATCCATATCGGAATAGCTGTCGGAATTCGAGGAATTCGAACTGGTTGAGAGATTCAACTCGTACGATCAGATGAAGGATTTTTCGATAAGAAATATATTATAGGATGTAGATTAGTACCCTGCAATACATAATTTACATATGCATATATAATACTAAAATCCCATAAGTTATGGAGAAATCTACGGAAGCTGTCAGGCAAAGGTAACAATAACAGATATGCTAAGATATGAATTTATCTATACACTGTCTATGCAATAGAGGTAGTAAGACGTGTCTAGACTTTAAGGATGATAAGCAAATAATTTTCGACACTAAATGATAAGCAAAACTTTTGACATGCAGACACGGTCGAAGTCCAGACTTACTAATGCATCTAAACAACTAGCAGTTAGACACACTAATGCAAGACCTGGTTCGCTAAGACCACCGCTCTGATACCACATGTCATACCCCATCCTAATCCATCTGGATGAAGTCACTAACATCTGGTCCCATTGCGATGATCGACTCCAAATAATGTCTTTAAAAAGAGCAAATGCACAGCGGAAGGTTTCTTTCATACCTGAGAATAAACATGCTTTCAAGTGTCAACCAAAAGGTTGGTGAGTTCATTAGTTTAACATAAATAATCATTTCCATCATTTTAATAGACCACAAGATTTTCATATTTCATAAACATCATTCTCATATCAGGCATTTCGCAAACTGCATAGAGATAAAAAAATCATTCATATGGATTGAACACCTGGTAACCGACGTTAACTTAATGCATAGAATATACCCAAAACAGAACCTCTCGTCTGTATAATAATCTCGAAGTACTAAAGCATTCGTACCCCGAATGGGACTTGTCAAGGTCCATAGATCTATCTTTAGGATTCGCGTCAATCAGGGGCCATTTCCCTAAATTCTTAGGTTACCAGACTTGAAGGGCGATATTCGGTTTAATAATCCAACCATAGAATGTAATTTTAAGTAATTGTGTCTATTTCGTAAAACATTTATAAAAGCAGCGCATGTATTCTCAGTCCCAAAAATATATATTGCAAAAGCATTTAAAAAGGGAGCAAATGAAACTCACCATACTATATTTTGTAGTAAAAATACATATTACGACATTCAATAATGCAGGGTTGGCCTCGGATTCACGAAACTATATCATTTGTATATATATTAATACATATACTTGTAATCGAACAATTAGGTATACATTATTATTAGTGATATAATTTTTATATTAGTAACTTATATCTTTCATTATTATATATATATATATATATATATATACATATATATATATATATACATATATATATACATATATATATATATATATATATATATATATATATATATATATATATATATATATATATATATATATATATATATATATATTACATATAAAAATATATAAATCTTGTTATGTTATGTATATTAAATATTTTATATATATATTTCCTTTGTTTGTAAAAAAATAGTTATAAAAATACCAAAATAATATTAGTAATGTTTAAAATAATAATAATGATAATAATATTAAGGATTCTATTAATAATGTTATTAATGCTAGTTTTAATAATACGTCTTATAATAAGGATAATAACAGTAATTTTTAATAAAATGATAAGTTTACTAATAATGATAATGAAAATAATAATTTTTATAATAGTACATTATACTTAATAATAATAATTGTTGTAGTAATTTCATTACTCTTGATAATAGTAATAACAATACTTATGTTAATCATAATTAAAAATCTTCATGTTTGATTTCTAAACTAATAACTAAAGCTTCTATAATATCAATTCGTAATCCTAATCATAATAATAATAATAATAGTAATACTTATTTTAAATAATAATTATATTAATAATAATATTTAGTGATAATACTAGTACTAATAATATTAATAATGGTATTAATATCAGTGTTAATAACAATAATACTAAATATTATTACTTGGTAATGATAATACTATTAGTAATGACAATATTAATAATAATCATATTTATAATTATAATAATGATAAGGATAAATGGTAACTAATACTTATCTTAGTAGTAATAATAATATGAACTATAATTCTTGTATTAATAGCATTTATTAATAATAACAATAGCAATAACAATAAATACAATAATAATAATAATAATAATAATAATAATAATAATAATAATAATAATAATAATAATAATAATAATAATAATAGTAACAATAATAATAATAATAACGATAATAATAAAAGAGTACCCTAAGGATCTTTTTCTAAAAAGAATTGCCTGGGACGGGACTTGAACCCGAGACCTCTTGGTTACACACAAACACCCTTGACCAACTAACCATCTGCCTTTTTCTAACATAATCTATAAACCATTTATATATATTCTGTTTGTTGTTCTTCATCTTTTTCTTCCTCCTTCTTCTAAAAAAACAGACGACTCAAGACCCAAAAGCCATAACAGAGATTTTATGATTTGAATTAAGACCTTCCACAAAATATAATCGATCTATAACTGTCTTGGAATGGTTTAAAAAATAAATAAACAAAAAAAATAAAAATAAAGTTGCTGCTACTGCTGCTCGTCGAAGATTAAAAAAAATAAAAATTTGATTTTGATTTTGGTAAGGTTTTAGCCAAAGGTTACAACACCAAACTTGTTTCAAATCGTTCCTATAATCTATCTAAATTCTCAATTTCACTTTAATCGTAACATAGAATTCGAATTTTTGAAATTACAAATCTGTTGACTTTTAAACTCTAAGTTTGACTCTTCAAATTCTTACACGATAATAGGAATTGATGGATGAAACTTTGCAGAAAGATAAATGTGATCATTCCTAACAAAATTGCAATATTAGTTTTTAAAGATTGATTCGAGATTGGGTTATGGATTAAATGGGTTTGGTTTATGACAGAATGAAGAAGAAAAAAAAAATATACGCGAATGATTAATCACTACTGAGAAAAATTATATCGTGCAATTTGTATGCTAAAATCCAATGTATTATTTGATCAAAGTGGTTGATGATATAGACAGTAAGAATCACGAGCATAATAGAAAAAGTAGAAATAATTAAGACAGATGATGATATATCTATTTATATCTGTTTTTCTGCAATCTAATTGAATTTTCTTTACTTATATCTGTATTTATATCTCTGAATTTGATATAGTCCAGCATTTATATAACTGTATTTTATTATTAGTCCTAATGTTTGTATATCTCTTTATTTAGCTGTATTTATCAGTATTTAGGAATTATATGTATTTATCTATAATAACTAAACTTATTAACTAATACACATAACAATAATAATATTCTTAATATCATAACTATTAATAATAAAATTTATGGTAATATAATGGTAATAATAATATTATTATTATTACTAATAATGATAACCATAACTATAGAATTTATAACAATAATATTAGTTATAATAATAATACTAATATTATTAATGATAATAATAATATTAGTAATACTAATACTATAATAATTTATACAACAAATTTCATATCTGAATGTTATGTACTGAAAATAATACTATTAATATTACTGATTTTAATATTAGTATTAGTATTGATAATACTTATGAAAGTAATAATAATATTAACATAACAACTATATTTTTAACTTGTAACTTCATTTAACATATTAACCCTACATATTATTAATTATGTAATATTTACCAATTATATAATATATATTATATGACAACACATATAGACTATTTAATATTTATAAATTTTAATATATTTCAATCTACATACAATCAATAATTATGTATGGAAATCAGATACGTATATATATTTCAACTAATATATATATAATTATGTTTTAATTATCAAGTAGAATAATATATTACTTATATATATTGAATCAAATAAATCTCAGAGTATAACATTTATTACTTTGTTAACATTGATAAATTATATATATTCAATCTACTTTCTATATTTAAATAAACAGTTTTAAATACAAGTTTAAGTTTTATGTCATAATTACTTAATAGTTCTTTAATATTTTTAACTTATAATATGTAATTATTTACATGTATAGTTATATATATATATATATATATATATATATATATATATATATATATATATATATATATATATATATATATATATATATATATATATATATATATATATATATATATATATATATATATATATATATATATATATATATATATATATATATATATATATATATATATACATTTCTATTTATGATTACAGGTTCGTGAATCGTCGAAAATAGTCACCGGGTAATTTAATACATAATAACAGTTCAAAATTTTTGAGACACAACATTACAGACTTTGCTTATCGTGTCGAATTCATATAAAGATCTACTTTAAATTTGGTCGGAAATTTCTGGGTCATCACAGTACCTACCCGTTAAAGAAATTTCGTCCCGAAATTTGAGTGAGGTGGTCATGGCTAACAATAAAAATATTTTCATGATGAATATGAGTTGATAAATAAAGTTTTATCATCATTGAGTAATATGGATAAAATAATTCATTTACTCGAAGCATATGGTTGAAGCTATTATAACAGAGTGAAATGAGGAATAGGAATTCGCCTTAACTTTTGACGTAGTCACATTTGAATTTAGAAAAATAAGGTGCATCTTAACTTTTGACGTTGGCTTGGTGAATTCCGGATTTCAAGGGATTTAAAGAAAATCTTTGAAATCTGAGAGATTTGATTCTTCGACGAATGAAGAGATTAAGATCTCTATAATTAAATACGGTGATCTGCTTTGATTTCTCTATCAGATATTTCACTATAAATTACCTCTCCCATTCTGTTACTTTTTCCATTCCTATACCTAATTCCCCAAATTTCCAAAGTTTTATGAAAATGCTTAATTCAGTTCTAATCCTTGTCCTTATCCTTACTATCGCAATAATTATTTTCCTTTTCCAACTTCCACCAGATGAATCTGCTTACTTCTACTTTGCCCTTGGGGTTATAGTACTTATAATTCTCCCGTGTCTTTATGTTGCGATAAACATTGATATACACGGTTTGTAATTTATGCGTTGTTATCGGGCTTTATATCTCTCCTTATATTTCAATGTCCCTATTTCTGTTTCCTATAATCATTGTCGTCCATAGTTAATACTCCCTTCTATTTGCTGCGATTTATACTCCAATTTCTATTTCGGAGCTTTGTCCCTTCGTTTCTTCTTCTTGCGGTTTGGCATCTCTTGTAATGGTCCAGAATTCGCAGATATAAGTTTCAGAATGAATATTGTTAATGTTTTAAGAAAGAAACGGTAATAGCACAATATGACTTGTCAAATTACCAGAATTCAAGGAAAAAGATGGGACTATCAGGAATATATTTTCTTGTTATGTTCGGAAGTTAATCAGAATGAAAGAGTTATGTAACATGACACATATTGACGTTATAATCTGTGAATCATGATGTTTCATTTAGAAACTCAGCATGACTTACTGTAATATAATCACGTTGATCAAGTGTCATTATATTATACTAACTCATGCATCAGTTCCCAACACTACTTCAAAAACATTCATACTTTAAATTCGAATTCTAAAGAAATTTAGAAACTAAAATGGTTTCCTTTATGATGTAATATAGATAGCAGGAAGAGATAAATAATTGCGGACAAGAATATTTATCAAAATATCCTCAGAAATATCGAAGATATTTATGATGATATTTTGGAATTTCTAAGTTCGAAGGTTGATGAAGAAAGATTTTCCGCAAGATTTTAACATGACTTCGGAGTAGGATATTCTCTAAAGATTTCATCGGATACAGAATCATCTGGATTCTTTGAATATAGGGTATGGTCCTTGTATTTGTCCTTGGTATCCTTCATGGTTAGCTCAATCCGTTTTCCAGTTCCAATTTTTTTTTCTGAGCTTTTCCAACATACTATTCCTTATCATTTAAACTTCCGATGATTAAAGTCGTTTACGGTTGTCTACAGTTTCTGCTGCTTCATTCACCTTTTTCAACATTCAGAGTATTGATTTGTAGACTGAGTGCTGTTCAGAATTTCAGAATGAAAGACCATAATTCTAAGAGATAAATGTTATACATATAACTGTTGATGTATATATGCTGTGAGTTTTTCAAAGTACTGATTGCTATACCCAGTAGTTGGTATAGCAGTTCTTGTTACAAGATGAGGATGAGTATATGATAGAGTTTCAATGAATAAATATAATGATTTATCGGAGAGTTTAAACCAAGAAGCAACGAGGTTGCTGGTACGTCTGCTGGTAATATGGTGGAATATAAAAGCTTCCCCGGTAACAATAAAAGAGCACGCATATATATCAAGGTTATAATAAGATTGTTTAGGACGAAAAGTCGAAGTTGACTTTTTGGAGCTGTGACAAAATTTGCTACTTTGAAGAGGGATTGTAAAGTTATTTTCGGTAATAATAACGCCATAGGAGCTAGCACAGATATGTATTAAATGTTTACTCAGTTTCTGAGAGTTTTCAAGTGCATAACTATATGCATCAATCTCTTCTTACGTAGATGAAGTGCGGTTGGTTCATCCTCCCGATTGAGGTGTTTTCAAGAATCATGAAAGGTTTGAACGCAGATTGTAATCGTCAAGATACAAATGAGGTTTAAGATGAAATCAAGTGGCAAACTTGAAGAGATGTTTAGTTTCATATGTTATAATCAATATTTTAATTCATTTTAATTGTCCAATGTTATTAGTCCATAGTCGATAGTCCACAGTTAACAGTCCAATAATTCATATATAGTTTAATTTATAATATTCGAATTAATTTATACGTATCGTGACCCGTGTACATGTCTCAGACTCGATCACAACTCAAACTATATATATTATTGTAGAATCAACCTCAACCCTGTATAGCTAACTCTAGCATTACTGCATATAGAGTGTCTATGGTTATTCCAAATAATATATATAGATGCGTCGATATGATATGTCAAAACCTTGTATACGTGTCCTGATATTTAAATGCGTAAATAACAGTATTTAAATG
This sequence comes from Rutidosis leptorrhynchoides, assembly GCF_046630445.1. NCBI lineage: Eukaryota > Viridiplantae > Streptophyta > Magnoliopsida > Asterales > Asteraceae > Rutidosis > Rutidosis leptorrhynchoides. The sequence goes on from NC_092340.1 coordinate 26,197,002, forward strand.
ACGATAAATAAAGTGTGTAAAATAAATAACAGAAATTAAATGACGATAAATAAAATTGCGAGAATATAAATTGCGATAAATAAACTGCGGTAAATAAATTGCGATAATAAAATGTAATAAGGAATTAACAGTTAGCTAGGAACAGTTAGCTAGGATTTTGTTAGCGTGGATTCTTAACAAAATTTCTCATAGTTAATTTGTTTGTTTCTAACAAATTTTATTTTGTCCAATGTTTTCTTCATTATGCCACTTATTGGATTCTGATAGGTCAAAATCAAAATATGAAATTGAATGAAAATGGTTATTCTGCGGTGAACGGATTCGTATATCGGTGGATGTAAGTAGAATGGTAGATGAATGTTGAATCAGATTCGAAGAATGTACAATGTAACTTATTAATGTGAAATCTAAATATTCCTCGGGTATTACCTACCCGTTAAAATATTTTCACCATTAACAGTTTGTACGAAAGAAATTTTTTTATTACAATCTTTATGAAAATATATATACATATATATTTTCTTCAGATGTAATCATGGATTTAATGAGTCAATATGATATTAAACTCATTTGATTTTCGGTTTGAGCTAAAATAAATAATTTCTAAGACTTTAGAGATCACATAATTGCCACGAAGAATGAAGATAATTAATGTAGATCAATACGTAGAACGGTGATTATACTCGAGGTACAGAATGAGATGTTGAGGCATGGATTGTTGATGGTACTGGTGCTGTTATTGATGGTACTGTTGGTGCCGGTGATGTTGCTGAAGCTGGTACGTTTTGCACCATGTTTTCTAAGGCTACAACTCGGGTGCGAAGCTCGTTGACTTCTTCTATTATTCCGGGATGATTTTCGGTCCGGACGAGTGGATGAATAAGGTTTAGAATTGTGGATAGAATATAATCGTGACGAGATACTCTGGAAATGAGAGAGAAAATGGTGTCTCGAACAGGTTCGCCGGTAAGTGCTTCAGGTCCTTCGCCAAGAGGTGAATTCGGTTGATGGAAAGGATCGCCTTCTTCGTGTCTCCATTGATTAAGTCAACTACGAACCCATCCTCAATTCATCCAAAATTGATGATGACTGATTGGTTGATCCATTCTGGTTACACTGCTTTCGGGGCTCAGGTGGATATCCATATCGGAATAGCTGTCGGAATTCGAGGAATTCGAATTGGTTGAGAGATTCAACTCGTACGATCAGATGAAGGATTTTTCGCTAAGAATTAGATTATAAGATGTAGATTAGTACCCTGCAATACATAATTTACATATGCATATATAATACTAAAATCCCATAAGTTACGGAGCAATCTACGGAAGCTGTCAGGCAAAGGTAACAATAACAGATATGCTAAGATATGAATTTATCTATACACTGTCTATGCAATAGAGGTAGTAAGACGTATCTAGACTTTAAGGATGATAATCAAATAATTTTCGACACTAAATGATAAGCAAAACTTTTGACATGCAGACACGGTCGAAGTCCAGACTTACTAATGCATCTAAACAACTAGCAGTTAGACACACTAATGCAAGACCTGGTTTGCTAAGACCACCACTCTGATACCACATGTCATACCCCATCCTAATCCATCTGGATGAAGTCACTAACATCTGGTCCCATTGCGATGATCGACTCCAAATAATGTCTTTAAAATGAGCAAAAGTACAGCGGAAGGTTTCTTTCATACCTGAGAATAAACATGCTTTCAAGTGTCAACCAAAAGGTTGGTGAGTTCATTAGTTTAACATAAATAATCATTTCCATCATTTTAATAGACCACAAGATTTTCATATTTCATAAACATCGTTCTCATATCAGGCATTTCGCAAACTGCATAGAGATAAAAAATCATTCATATGGATTGAACACCTGGTAACCGACGTTAACTTAATGCATATAATATCCCCAAAATAGAACCTCTCGTCTGTATAATAATCTCGAAGTACTAAAGCATTCGTACCCCGAATGGGACTTGTCAAGGTCCATAGATCTATCTTTAGGATTCGCGTCAATCAGGGGCCATTTCCCTAAATTCTTAGGTTACCAGACTTGAAGGGCGATATTCGATTTAATAATCTAACCACAGAATGTAATTTTAAGTACTTGTGTCTATTTCGTAAAACATTTATAAAAGCAGCGCATGTATTCTCAGTCCCAAAAATATATATTGCAAAAGCATTTAAAAAGGGAGCGAATGAAACTCACCATACTGTATTTTGTAGTAAAAATACATATTACGACATTAAATAATGTAGGGTTGGCCTCGGATTCACGAACCTATATTATTTGTATATATATTAATACATATACTTGTAATCGAACAATTAAGTATACATTATTATTAGTGATATAAATTTTATATTAGTAACTTATATCTTTCATTATATATATATATATATATATATATATATATATACATATATATATTACATATAAAAATATATAAATCTTGTTATGTTATGTATATTAAATATTTTATATATATATTTCCTTTGTTTGTAAAAAAATAGTTATAAAAATACCAAAATAATATTAGTAATGTTTAAAATAATAATAATGATAATAATATTAAGGATTCTATTAATAATGTTATTAATGCTAGTTTTAATAATACGTCTTATAATAATGATCATAACAGTAATTTTTAATAAAATGATAAGTTTACTAATAATGATAATGAAAATAATATTTTTTATAATAGTACATGATACTTAATAATAATAATTGTTGTAGTAATTTCATTACTCTTGATAATAGTAATAACAATACTTATGTTAATCATAATTAAAAATCTTCATGTTTGATTTCTAAACTAATAACTAAAGATTCTATAATATCAATTCGTAATCCTAATCATAATAATAATAGTAATACTTATTTTAAATAATAATTATATTAATAATAATATTTAGTGATAATACTAGTACTAATAATATTAATAATGGTATTAATATCAGTGTTAATAACAATAATACTAAATATTATTACTTGGTAATGATAATACTATTAGTAATGACAATATTAATAATAATCATATTTATAATTATAATAATGATAAGGATAAATGGTAACTAATACTTATCTTAGTAGTAATAATAATATGAACTATAATTCTTGTATTAATAGCATTTATTAATAATAACAATAGCAATAACAATAACAATAAATACAATAATAATAATAATAATAATAATAATAATAATAATAATAATAATAATAATAATAATAATAATAATAATAATAATAATAATAACAATAATAATAATAATAACGATAATAATAAAAGAGTACCCTTAGGATCTTTTTCTAAAAAGAATTGCCCGGGACGGGACTTGAACCCGAGACCTCTCGGTTACACACAAACACCCTTGACCAACTAACCATCTGCCTTTTTCTAACATAATCTACAAACCATTTATATATATTCTGTTTGTTGTTCCACTTTCATGAGGAGTTCGTTCCACTTTCTTGGTTGGGGCCATATTTAGAATATGAGCAGCGGAGCATAGATAATAACCACAAAATGATAGAGGTAACGAGCTTCTAGCCATCATAGATCGAACCATATCCATTAGGGTTCGGTTCCTCCTTTCGGAAACTCCTTTAAGTTGGGGTGTTCCAGGAGGAGTAAGGTGCGAGATAATCCCACAACTTTTAAGATGATCTTGGAAAGCATCGCTTAGGTATTCACCTCCTCTATCGGTACGAAGTACCTTGATTGTCTTATTGAGTTGATTTTGTACTTCGTTTTGATATTCCTTGAATGCTTCAAAAGTTTTGTCCTTATGTCTTAACAAGTAGACATATCCGAAACGACTAAAGTCATCAATGAATGTGACGAAGTATCTTTCACCTTTCCTAGTCATGGGCTTAAAGGGTCCACATACATCCGAATGTATTAATCCTAATAAGTCTTTAGCCCTTTCATAGGTCCCTTTGAAAGGAGCTTTAATCATTTTGCCTTGTAAACAAGATTCACATACATCAAACGAGTCTAGTTCATTTGATTTCAAAAGTCCATTCTTTTGAAGTGTATGCATTCGATTCTTGTTTATGTGACCAATGCGACAATGCCATAAGTAGGAATCACTCAAATCCCATTTGAGTTTCTTGGTGTTTGCATGGAACATTGAGCTACTGTATGATGTGTCGTCATGAACCAATTCATAAATACCATTCAAAGGCGAAGCCTTAAAATAGAACACATTATCTAAATAAACATGGATATCATCATTAATGAAATTAAGATTAAAACCATATTGTTTCAAACGGGATACAGAAATAATTTTTCGTGATAAATCGGGTGCATACAAAATATTTTTCAAAATAAGCTCCAAACCACTTGGAAGCTTTAAAACAAAGTCTCCTTGAGCTTTCACTTGCATCCTTGCTCCATTTCCCATGAAGAGACTTGTTGTTCCCGCATCTTGATTACTTTTTTTGAACCCCTGTAAAGAATTGCAAATATGAGTTCCACATCCTGTGTCTAATACCCATGTATTAGAAGAAGTAATACTAAGCTCAACGTATACCATATATACATTACCTGAGGTTTGCCCTGCATCCCTCTTTTCTTTCAACTCCTTTAGGTAGACCGGGCAGTTGCGTTTCCAGTGACCCATTTCACCGCAACCAAAGCACGGATTTTCCTTGGGGTTAGCTTTACCGGTAACCTTTTGCTTCTTGTTATTGTTGGTTGGGGTAACCATCTTCCCCTTTCCCTTGCCTTTGCCTTGGTAGGCGGGTCCTTTCCTCTTAGCCGACTATGGCTTAGAAGTGTTATTGTTTTTGGACCTGTAGTGACCTGAACTTTTCCATGTTTATATATATTAATTGAGATTGATATTTACATGACTAAATATTTCCAACTTGTTAAGCAATCAAACTTGTTAAGACTTGATTAATTGAAATAGGTTTCATATAGACAATTGACCACCCATGTTGACCGGTGATTCACGAACGTTAAAACTTGTAAAAACTATACGATGACATATATATGGTTATATATATAGTTAACATGATTTTATTATAAGTAATTATCTCATTAGGTATTTTAACAATGAGTTATATACATAAAAATGTGACTATTAAATAAAGAAACTCGAAAACGATATATATAACAATTATCGTTATAACAACGTTTTTCTAGGTACATATGAATCATATTAAGATATTGATACACTTGGTTAATTATGTTAAATGATAAGTAAATATATCATTAAGTGTATTAACAATGAACTACAAATGTAAAAATAAGACTACTAACTTAATGATTTCGAATCGAGACATATATGTAACGATTATCGTTGTAACGACATTTAACTGTATATATATCATACTAAGATATATTATATATCATAATATCATGATAATGTAACAATTTAACATCTCATTTGATATAATAAACAAAGGGTTAACAACATTTAACAAGATCGTTAACCTAAAGGTTTCAAAACAACATGTACATGTGACGACTAACGATGACTTAACGACTCAGTTAAAATGTATATACATGTAGTATTTTAATATGTATTCATACACTTTTGAAAGACTTCAAGACACTTATCAAAATACTTCTACTTAACAAAAATGCTTACAATTACATCCTCCTTCAGTTTCATCAACAATTCTACTCGTATGCACCCGTATTCGTACTCGTACAATACACAGCTTTTAGATGTATGTACTATTGGTATATACACTCCAATGATCAGCTCTTAGCAGTCCATGTGAGTCACCTAACACATGTGGGAACCATCATTTGGCAACTAGCATGAAATATCTCATAAAATTACAAAAATATGAGTAATCATTCATGACTTATTTACATGAAAACAAAATTACATATCCTTTATATCTAATCCATATACCAACGACCAAAAACATCTACAAACACTTTCATTCTTCAATTTTCTTCATCTAATTGATCTCTCTCAAGTTCCATCTTCAAGTTCTAAGTGTTCTTCATAAATTCCATAAGTATAGTTTCATAAAAATCAAGAATACTTCCAAGTTTGCAAGTCTACTTCCAAGCTTTCTAATCCATTCTAGGTAATCATCTAAGATTAAGGAACCTTTGTTATTTACAGTAGGTTATCTTTCTAATTCAAGGTAATATTCATATTCAAACTTTGATTCAATTTCTACAACTATAATAATCTTATTTCGAGTGAAAATCTTACTTGAACTGTTTTCGTGTCATGATTCTGTTTCAAGAACTTTCAAGCCATCCAAGGATCCTTTGAAGCAAGATCCATTTTTCTCATTTACAGTAGTTTTATCCAGAAAACTTGAGGTAGTAATGATGTTCATAACATCATTCGATTCATACATATAAAGCTATCTTATTCGAAGGTTTAAACTTGTAATCACTAGAACATAGTTTAGTTAATTCTAAACTTGTTCGCAAACAAAAGTTAATCCTTCTAAATTGACTTTTAAAATTAACTAAACACAAGTTCTATATGTATATGATATGCTAACTTAATGATTTAAAACCTGGAAACACGATGAACACCATAAAATCAGATATACGCCGTCGTAGTGAAACCGGGGGCTGTTTTGGTTTGGATAATTAAAAACTATGATAAACTTTGATTTAAAAGTTGTTCTTCTGGGAAAATGATTTTTCATATGAACATGAAACTATATCCAAAAATCAAGGTTAAACTCAAAGTGGAAGTATGTTTTCTAAAATGGTCATCTAGACGTCGTTCTTTCGACTGAAATGACTACCTTTACAAAAATGACTTGTAACTTATATTTCCAACTATAAACCTATACTTTTTCTATTTAGATTCATAAAATAGAGTTCAATATGAAAGCATAGCAATTTTATTCACTCAAAACGGATTTAAAATGAAGAAGTTATGGGTAAAACAAGATTGGATATTTTTGATCTTTTTAGCTATGAGAAATTGTTTAACAAATCTATACAAATCATATCCTAGCTAACTTATATTGTATTATACATGTATTCTAATATATTATGTAATCTTGGGATACCATAGACACGTATGCAAATGTTTTGACATATCATATCGACCCATGTATATATATTATTTGAAACAACCATAGACACTCTATATGCAGTAATGTTGGAGTTAGCTATACAGGGTTGAGGTTGATTCCAAATATATATATATATTTTGAGTTGTGATCTAGCCTGAGTTGTGTATACACTGGGTCATGGATTGATTCAAGATAATATATATCGATTTATTTCTGTACATCTAACTGTGGACAACTAGTTGTAGGTTACTAACGAGGACAGCTGACTTAATACACTCAAATCTCTAAAACATAATAAAAATGGTTGTAATTATATTTTGATCATACTTTGATATATATATGTACATATTTGTATAGGTTCGTGAATCGATCCGTGGCCAAGTCTTATTTCCGAGGAAGGAAATATCTGTGAAAGTGAGTTATAGTCCCACTTTTAAAATCTAATATTTTTGGGATGAGAATACATGTAGGTTTTATAAATGATTTACAAAATAGACACAAGTACGTGAAACTACATTCTATGGTTGAATTATCAAAATCGAATATGCCCCTTTTTATTAAGTCTGGTAATCTAAGAATTAGGGAACATACACCCTAATTGACGCGAATCCTAAAGATAGATCTATTGGGCCTAACAAACCCCATCCAAAGTACCGGATGCTTTAGTACTTCGAAATTTATATCATATCCGAAGGGTGTCCCGGAATGATGGGAATATTCTTATATATGCATCTTGTTAATGTCGATTACCAGGTGTTCACCATATGAATGATTTTTATCTCTATGTATGAGATGTGTATTGAAATATGAAATCTTGTGGTCTATTGTTACGATTTGATATATATAGGTTAAACTTATAACTCACCAACATTTTTGTTGACATTTAAAGCATGTTTATTCTCAGGTGAATACTAAGAGCTTCCGCTGTTGCATACTAAAATAAGGACAAGATTTGGAGTCCATGTTTGTATGATATTGTGTAAAAACTGCATTCAAGAAACATATGTCGATGTAATATATTTCTATTGTAAACCATTATGTAATGGTCGTGTGTAAACAGTATATTTTAGATTATCATTATTTGATAATCTACGTAATGTTTTTAAAACCTTTATTGATAAAATAAAGATTATGGTTGTTTTAAAAATGAATGCAGTCTTTGAAAAACGTCTCATATAGAGGTCAAAACCTCGCAACGAAATCAATTAATATGGAACGTTTATAATCAATATGAACGGGACATTTCAGGACCCGCCTTCATTGATCATAAACATGGGTGAAGCCCTTTTACCCATACTCGCTTCGGCCGTCTTAAGCATGGCATGTAATTCGCCAATGCTCTTATCCCATCTGAGCATTGGTCTTAGAGAACCAGAAAATTTGCATTAGTGCGTCTTATCGAGTTTGTTAGGATGCATTAGTGAGTCTGGACTTCGACCGTGTTTTCTTTAAAAATGATTGCTTAACATTTTTGTTGGAAACTATATATTATTAACATGTAAATATTATGTGATATATTAATCTCTTAACATGTTTAATATTGTGTGATAGATGTCTACCTCTAGCACAAATCCCATTGACTCACCTAATAATAACGAAGAGTCGAATATATATTGGCAAGATTCACAAGTTCCCGAAGAACCGGAAGAAGAGGAAACGGAATCGGAAGAAGAGGAACTGGAAGAAGAGGAACCAGAAGAAGAGGAACCGGAAGAAGAAGAGGTTCCGGAGGGGGGAATAGTAGGAACCACAGAAAACCAGTCAAATAAAAGAAAATCCTCAACCAATGGACCAAAGTTAATAATGGTCAATGGTGTTTCCGCTAAGGAAGCAAAATATTGGGAAAATTACCAATTTTTCGATGAATCGGATCCTGATGAGGATTCCGATGATGTTATAGAAATTACCCAGACCCAATTTAATGAGGCAAAAGAAAATAATAAGGGAAAAGGCATCAAAATAGAGAAATCTGATTACGACCCCGATGAACTTTATATGTATCGTCAACACCCGTATTTTCAATATCGCGACAATAACCCGGGAACCTCTAAACCACCAGGTTTTTCTAAACCAATGTGGAAAACGATGACTCGTATTAGAGGAACATCATATATCCCTAGGAAATTAGCAAAACGAACCAAGTCCGAAGAAGAAGAAACGAGTGAGTCGGATTAAAAGAGTTGTAATCATGTTGTGTAATATATGTAATATAGTGTGCTTGTACTTTTATGTTCTATGTAAAAATTGCTTGTATTGTTTGTTAATTATCTTTTACGAATCTAATCCTTGTCTATTTTACAGTATAAAAACAAAATGGACGTTAAGGGTAGACAATCGAATATTTTAGAAGACCTACCAGAGGATATGATTGAGGAAATCTTGTCTAGAGTCGGTCAGAATTCATCAGCACATTTAGTTATGGCGAAATTAACTTGTCAAACATTTGAAAGACTTTCCAGAAATGCCTTAGTTTATAAAAGGCTTTCCTTTGATAGGTGGGGTATATCACATTGGGGAGACCGTAAGTTACGCCGTGTTTTCTTTAAATCGTTAAATGCGGGGAACCCAAATGCAATTTATGCTACGGGTTAAGAACCTATTTTGACTCAACATATCCCAACATAGGATTTCGTGAGTTAGAAAGAGCTTCTAACATGCAACATAAAGAAGCATGTTATGCTTACGGGTTAATAATGTTCGCTTCTCATCAAATTGAGAAAAAGAACATTGGGTTGCAACCTTTAAATAAAACATTCCCACAAGTGATGGACTCGGTAGTTGAGATGAGAAACAAGGTTTTTAGATTATTACGGGGCTGTTGGACATTACAAAACCCTCGTCCTTTTGACGACATTACAACATGCTGTCTTGTTAATGTAGTGACCCGAACTTTTCCATGTTTATATATATTAATTGAGATTGATATTTACATGATTAAATGTTTCCAACATGTTAAGCAATCAAACTTGTTAAGACTTGATTAATTGAAATATGTTTCATATAGACAATTGACCACCCAAGTTGACCGGCGATTCACGAACGTTAAAACTTGTAAAAACTACATGACGATATATATATGGATATACATATGGTTAACATGAGATTATGATAAGTAAGTATCTCCATAAGTATATTAATAATGAGTTATATACATATAAACAAGACTACTAACTTAAGGATTTCGAAACGAGACATATATGTAACGATTATCATTGTAACGACATTTAAATGTATATATATCATATTAAGATATATTAATATATCATAATATCATGATAATATAATAATTTAACATCTCATTAGATATAATAAACAATGGGTTAACAACATTAATTGAGATCGTTAACCTAAAGGTTTCAAAACAACACTTACATGTAACGACTAACGAGGACTTAACGACTCAGTTAAAATGTATATACATGTAGTGTTTTAATATGTTTTTAATCACTTTTTAAAGACTTCAATACCCTTATCAAAATACTTCTACTTAACAAAAATGCTTACAATTACATCCTCGTTCAGTTTCATCAACAATTCTACTCGTATGCACCCGTATTCGTACTCGTACAATACACAGCTTTTAGATGTATATACTATTGGTATATACACTCCAATGATCAGCTCTTAGCAGCCCATGTGAGTCATCTAACACATGTGGGAACCATCATTTGGCAACTAGCATGAAATATCTCATAAAATTACAAAAATATGAGTAATCATTCATGACTTATTTACATGAAAACAAAATTACATATCCTTTATATCTAATCCATACACCAACGACCAAAAACACCTACAAACACTTTCATTCTTCAATTTTCTTCATCTAATTGATCTCTCTCAAGTTCTATCTTCAAGTTCTAAGTGTTCTTCATAAATTCTACAAGTTCTAGTTACATAAAATCAAGAATACTTTCAAGTTTGCTAGCTCACTTCCAATCTTGTAAGGTGATCATCCAACCTCAAGAAATCTTTGTTTCTTACAGTAGGTTATCATTCTAATACAAGGTAATATTCATATTCAAACTTTGATTCAATTTCTATAACTATAAACTATCTTAATTCGAGTAAAAATCTTACTTGAACTTGTTTTTGTGTCATGATCCTACTTCAAGAACTTCGAGCCATCCAAGGATCCGTTGAAGCTAGATCCATTTTTCACTTTTCCAGTAGGTTTATCCAAGGAACTTAAGGTAGTAATGATGTTCATAACATCATTCGATTCATACATATAAAGCTATCTTATTCGAAGGTTTAAACTTGTAATCACTAGAACATAGTTTAGTTAATTCTAAACTTGTTCGCAAATAAAAGTTAATCCTTCTAACTTGACTTTTAAAATCAACTAAACACATGTTCTATATCTATATGATATGCTAACTTAATGATTTAAAACCTGGAAACACGAAAAACACTGTAAAACCGGATTTACGCCGTCGTAGTGACACCGCGGGCTGTTTTGGGTTAGTTAATTAAAAACTATGATAAACTTTGATTTAAAAGTTGTTATTCTGAGAAAATGATTTTTATTATGAACATGAAACTATATCCAAAAATTATGGTTAAACTCAAAGTGGAAGTATGTTTTCTAAAATGGTCATCTAGACGTCGTTCTTTCGACTGAAATGACTACCTTTACAAAAACGACTTGTAAATTATTTTTCCGACTATAAACCTATACTTTTTCTGTTTAGATTCATAAAATAGAGTTCAATATGAAACCATAGCAATTTGATTCACTCAAAACGGATTTAAAATGAAGAAGTTATGGGTAAAACAAGATTGGATAATTTTTCTCATTTTAGCTACGTGAAAATTAGTAACAAATCTATTCCAACCATAACTTAATCAACTTGTATTGTATATTATGTAATCTTGAGATACCATAGACACGTATACAATGTTTCAACCTATCATGTCGACACATCTATATATATTTCGGAACAACCATAGACACTCTATATGTGAATGTTGGAGTTAGCTATACAGGGTTGAGGTTGATTCCAAAATATATATAGTTTGAGTTGTGATCAATACTGAGATACGTATACACTGGGTCGTGGATTGATTTAAGATAATATTTATCGATTTATTTCTGTACATCTAACTGTGGACAACTAGTTGTAGGTTACTAACGAGGACAGCTGACTTAATAAACTTAAAACATCAAAATATATTAAAAGTGTTGTAAATATATTTTGAACATACTTTGATATATATGTGTATATTGTTATAGGTTCGTGAATCAACCAGTGGCCAAGTCTTACTTCCCAACGAAGTAAAAATCTGTGAAAGTGAGTTATAGTCCCACTTTTAAAATCTAATATTTTTGGGATGAGAATACATGCAGGTTTTATAAATGATTTACAAAATAGACACAAGTACGTGAAACTACATTCTATGGTTGAATTATCGAAATCGAATATGCCCCTTTTTATTAAGTCTGGTAATCTAAGAATTAGGGAACAGACACCCTAATTGACGCGAATCCTAAAGATAGATCTATTGGGCCTAACAAACCCCATCCAAAGTACCGGATGCTTTAGTACTTCGAAATTTATATCATATCCGAAGGGTGTTCCAGAATGATGGGGATATTCTTATATATGCATCTTGTTAATGTCGGTTACCAGGTGTTCACCATATGAATGATTTTTATCTCTATGTATGGGGTGTGTATTGAAATATGAAATCTTGTGGTCTATTATTATGATTTGATATATATAGGTTAAACCTATAACTCACCAACATTTTTGTTGACGTTTTAAGCATGTTTATTCTCAGGTGATTATTAAGAGCTTCCGCTGTCGCATACTTAAATAAGGACGAGATTTGGAGTCCATGCTTGTATGATATTGTGTAAAAACTGCATTCAAGAAACTTATTTTGTTGTAACATATTTGTATTGTAAACCATTATGTAATGGTCGTGTGTAAACAGGATATTTTAGATTATCATTATTTGATAATCTACGTAAAGCTTTTTAAACCTTTATTGATGAAATAAAGGTTATGGTTTGTTTTAAAATGAATGCAGTCTTTGAAAAACGTCTCATATAGAGGTCAAAACCTCGCAGTGAAATCAATTAATATGGAACGTTTTTAATCAATAAGAACGGGACATTTCAGTTAACGATCACAACGGTTATGTTCCACAAGACCAAGGATGGGAAGTAGTCATAGTAAAACCAGAATGCATGACTTGTTTCTGGACTTATGAATTACGTGTCTTTATTTCCTTTGCTGAACAACTTACGTATTAACTAGATTTATCTTCAAAACTGTCATGTATCATAGTGTACTATATTTCATGTTATATGTAATATAGCGAAGTTGTAAGTTTGAAGAATATTTGTATGTGATATATTATTATAATCAGTTTTTCATATGGAATTGTAGTAGTTGAATTGTATATTAGCTACTAAGTATGAACTTAACGGGTAGGTAGTACCCGAATTTAAACTTATAAAACGCTAATATGAAGAAAAACCTTTTATAAATGAGTTCATATTATGCTACGAGATACTATTGACTACTCTTAATATTCTGTATGATTAAATTGTTTCATTTGACTATTTTGAAGGAAATGGCACCGACTACTCGACACACCTTGAATATGAGCGAAGAGGAATTTCGTGCCTTTCTTGCTTCAAACATAGCCGTAGTACAGGCCGCGCTACATACCAACAATAACTCTGAATCTAGCAATACAGCTAACGGCGCAAGAAATCGTGTAGGATGCTCCTACAAGGAATTCACTGCTTGCAAACCATCAGAATTTGATGGGACCGAAGGACCAATCGGATTGAAACGGTGGACCGAGAAAGTTGAATCGGTGTTTGCTATAAGTAAGTGTGCTGAAGGAGACAAAGTGAAGTACGCTATGCATACCTTCACAGGTATTGCGTTAACATGGTGGAATACCTATCTAGAGCAAGTGGGACAAGATGCTGCTTATGCGCTACCGTGGTCAGCATTCAAGCACTTCGTGAACGAGAAATACCGTCCCAGAACCGAGGTCAATAAGCTCAAGTCAGAACTTAGAGGGTTACGAACACAGGGATTCAATATTACTTCGTACGAAAGAAGATTCACAGAATTGTGCCTATTGTGTCCGAGAGCGTTCGAAGATAAGGAAGAGAAGATCGACGCGTTTGTGAAAGGGTTACCGGAGAGAATCCAAGAAGATATAAGTTCACACGAGCCTGCCTCCATACAAAAGGAATGTAGAATGGCTCACAAACTAGTGAACCAGATTGGGGGAAGAATTAAAGAACAGGCGGCCGAAGAGGCCAACGTGAAGTTAGTCAAAAGAAAGTGGGAGGAAAACGGTGATAAGAGTCACCAAAACAACAACAACTATCCCAAGAATCGCAATATCAATCACAACTACAACAAACCACACAACAACAACAACAACTACAACAATCATCCTAACAACAATAACAACCGCAACAATAGCAACAATCAGAAGCAGCTATACCAAAGGTGTGAAAAGTATCACTCGGGGTTCTGCACCAAATTTTGCAACAGGTGTAAAATAAATGGTCATAGCGCGGCGAAGTGTGAGGTCTACGGACCAGGGGTTAACAGAACGAAAGGAACAAATGGTTTCGGAACGAGTAATGGCGGAGCAAGTAGTGTCGGAGCAAGTTATGCCAATGTAGTTTGTTATAAATGTGAAAAACCGGGCCACATTATTAGAAATTGCCCGAACCAGTAGAACACGAATGGATAAGGCCGCGGAAGAGTTTTCAATATTAATGCGGTAGAGGCACAGGAAGACCCGGAGCTTGTTACGGGTACGTTTCTTATTGACAATAAATCTGCTTACGTTTTATTTGATTCGGGTGCGGATAGAAGCTATATGAGTAGAGATTTTTGTGCTAAATTAAGTTGTCCATTGACGCTGTTGGATAGTAAATTTTTACTCGAATTAGCAAACGGTAAATTAATTGCAGCAGATAATATATGTCGGAATCGAGAAATTAAACTGGTTAGCGAAACATTTAAGATTGATTTGATACCAGTGGAGTTAGGGAGTTTTGATGTGATAATCGGCATGGACTGGTTGAAAGAGGTGAAAGCAGAGATCGTATGAGATCGTATGTTACAAAAATGCAATTCGCATTGTACGAGAAGAAGGAAAACCCTTAATGGTGTACGGAGAAAAGAGCAACGCGAAGCTAAATCTTATTAGTAATTTGAAGGCGCAAAAGTTAATAAGAAAGGGTTGCTATGCTATTCTAGCACACGTCGAGAAAGTACAAACTGAAGAAAAGAGCATCAATGATGTTCTCGTCGCAAAAGAATTTCCCGATGTATTTCCGAAAGAATTACCGGGATTACCTCCACACCGATCCGTTGAATTTCAAACAGATCTTGTACCGGGAGCTGCACCAATAGCTCGTGCTCCATACAGACTCGCACCTAGCTAAATGAAGGAACTTCAAAGCCAATTACAAGAACTTCTAGAGCGTGGTTTCATACGACCAAGTACATCACCATGGGGAGCTCCTGTTTTGTTTGTCAAAAAGAAGGATGGTACATTTAGGTTGTGTATTGACTACAAAGAGTTGAATAAACTTACCACCAAAAACCGTTATCCACTACCGAGAATTGACAACTTATTTGATCAACTACAAGGCTCGTCGGTTTATTCAAAAATCGATTTACGTTCTGGATATCATCAAATGCAAGTAAAGGAGGATGATATTCCAAAAACTGCTTTTAGGACGCGTTATGGTCATTACGAGTTTATGGTTATGCCGTTTGGATTGACTAACGCACCAGCTGTGTTCATGGACCTTATGAACCGAGTGTGCGGGCCATATCTTGACAAGTTTGTCATTGTTTTCATCGATGACATACTTATTTACTCAAAGAATGATCAAGAGCACGAAGAACATTTGAGAAAAGTGCTAGAAGTATTGAGGAAATAAAAACTGTATGCTAAGTTTTCAAAGTGTGCATTTTGGTTGGAAGAAGTTCAATTCCTTGGTCACATAGTGAACAAAGAAGGTATCCAGGTAGACCCGGCAAAGATCGAAACCGTTGAAAAGTGGGAAACCCCAAAAACTCCGAAGCATGTACGTCAATTTTTAGGATTGGCTGGTTACTACAGAAGATTCATCCAAGATTTCTCCAAAATAGCAAAACCCTTGACTGCATTAACGCATAAAGGGAAGAAATTTGAATGGAAGGATGAACAAGAGAAGGCGTTTCAGTTATTGAAGAAAAAACTAACTACGGCACCTATATTGTCATTGCCTGAAGGGAATGATGATTTTGTGATTTATTGTGACGCATCAAAGCAAGGTCTCGGTTGTGTATTAATGCAACGAACGAAGGTGATTGCTTATGCGTCTAGACAATTGAAGATTCACTAGCAAAATTATACAACTCACGATTTGGAATTGGGTGATGTTGTTTTTGCATTAAAGACTTGGATGCATTATTTATATGGGGTCAAAAGTATTATATATACCGACCACAAAAGTCTCCAACATATATTTAATCAGA
Organism: Rutidosis leptorrhynchoides; assembly: GCF_046630445.1. Taxonomy (NCBI): domain Eukaryota; kingdom Viridiplantae; phylum Streptophyta; class Magnoliopsida; order Asterales; family Asteraceae; genus Rutidosis; species Rutidosis leptorrhynchoides. Next base: position 26,213,549 of record NC_092340.1, read on the forward strand.
AGCAACTGAATATGAGACAACGCAGGTGGATTGAACTGTTGAATGATTATGATTTTGAGATTCAATACCACCCGGGGAAGGCAAATGTGGTAACCGACGCTTTGAGTAGAAAGGACAGAGAACCTATACGGGAAAAAGCTATGAATATAATTATTCGTACTAACCTTACTACTCAAATAAAGGAGGCACAACAGGGGGTTGTAAAAGAAGGAAAGTTGAAGAATGAGATACCCAAAGGATCAGAGAAACATATTAATATTCGGGAAGACGGAACTCGATATAGGGCTAATAGAATTTGGGTACCAAGGTTTGGAGATGTGAGAGAAATGGTACTTAAAGAAGCACATAAAATCAGATATTCAATACATCCCGGAGCGGGGAAGATGTATAAAGATCTCAAGAAACACTTTTGGTAGCCGGGTATGAAAGCTGATATTGCTAAATATGTAGGAGAATGTTTGACGTGTTCTAAGGTCAAAGCTGAACATCAGAAACCATCAGGTCTACTACAACAACCTGAAATTCCGGAATGGAAATGGGAAAACATTACCATGGATTTCATTACTAAATTGCTAAGGACTGCAAGTGGTTATGATACTATTTGGGTAATAGTTGATCGTCTCACCAAGTCAGCACACTTCCTGCCAATGAGAGAAGATGACAAAATGGAGAAGTTGGCGCGATTGTATTTGAAGGAGGTTGTCTCCAGACATGGAATACCCGTCTCTATTATCTCTGATAGGGATGGTAGATTTGTTTCAAGGTTCTGGCAGACATTGCAACAAGCATTGGGGACTCGTCTAGACATGAATACTGCCTATCATCCACAAACTGATGGGCAGAGCGAAAGGACGATACAAACGCTTGAAGACATGCTTCAAGCATGTGTTATTGATTTTAGAAACAGTTGGGATCGACACCAACCGTTAGCAGAATTTTCCTACAACAACAGTTATCATTCTAGTATTGAGATGGCGCCGTTTGAGGCACTTTATGGTAGAAAGTGCAGGTCTCCGATTTGTTGGAATGAAGTGGGGGATAGACAGATTACGGGTCCATAGATAATACAAGAAACTACTGAGAAAATCATCCAAATTCAACAACGATTGAAAACCGCCCAGAGTCGACAAAAGAGCTACGCGGACAGTAAAAGAAAAGATATAGAGTTTGAAATTGGAGAAATGGTCATGCTTAAGGTTTCACCTTGGAAAGGCATTGTTCGATTTGGTAAACGGGGGAAACTAAATCCAAGGTACATTGGACCATTCAAGATTATAGATCGTGTCGGACCAGTAGCTTACCAACTGGAGCTACCTCAACAACTCACGGCTGTACATAACACTTTCCACGTCTCGAATTTGAAGAAATGTTTTGCTAAAGAAGATCTTACTATTCCATTGGACAAAATCCAAATCAATGAAAAACTTCAGTTCATTGAAGAACCCGTCGAAATAATGGATCGTGAGGTTAAGAGACTTAAGCAAAACAAGATACCAATTGTTAAGGTTCGATGGAATGCTCGTAGAGGACCCGAGTTCACCTGGAAACATGAAGATCAGATGAAGAAGAAATACCCGCATCTATTTCCAGAAGATTCGTCAACACCTTCAACGGCTTAAAATTTCGGGACGAAATTTATTTAACGGGTAGGTACTGTAGTGACCCGAACTTTTCCATGTTTATATATATTAATTGAGATTGATATTTACATGACTAAATGTTTCCAACTTATTAAGCAATCAAACTTGTTAAGACTTGATTAATTGAAATAGGTTTCATATAGACAATTGACCACCCATGTTTACCGGTGATTCACGAACGTTAAAACTTGTAAAAACTATACGATGACATATATTGAAATGTCCCGTTCTTATTGATTAAAAACGTTCCATATTAATTGATTTCGTTGCGAGGTTTTGACCTCTATATGAGACATTTTTCAAAGACTGCATTCATTTTAAAACAAACCATAACCTTTATTTCAATAATAAAGGTTTAAAAAGCTTTACGTAGATTATCAAATAATGATAATCTAAAATATCCTGTTTACACACGACCATTACATAATGGTTTACAATACAAATATGTTACAACAAAATAAGTTTCTTGAATGCAGTTTTTACACAATATCATACAAGCATGGACTCCAAATCTCGTCCTTATTTAAGTATGCGACAGCGGAAGCTCTTAATAATCACCTGAGAATAAACATGCTTAAAACATCAACAAAAATGTTGGTGAGTTATAGGTTTAACCTATATATATCAAATCATAATAATAGACCACAAGATTTCATATTTCAATACACATCCCATACATAGAGATAAAAATCATTCATATGGTGAACACCTGGTAACCGACATTAACAAGATGCATATATAAGAATATCCCCATCATTCCGGGACACCCTTCGGATATGATATAAATTTCGAAGTACTAAAGCATCCGGTACTTTGGATGGGGTTTGTTAGGCCCAATAGATCTATCTTTAGGATTCGCGTCAATTAGGGTGTCTGTTCCCTAATTCTTAGATTACCAGACTTAATAAAAAGGGGCATATTCGATTTCGATAATTCAACCATAGAATGTAGTTTCACGTACTTGTGTCTATTTTGTAAATCATTTATAAAACCTGCATGTATTCTCATCCCAAAAATATTAGATTTTAAAAGTGGGACTATAACTCACTTTCACAGATTTTTACTTCGTCGGGAAGTAAGACTTGGCCACTGTTGATTCACGAACCTATAACAATATATACATATATATTAAAGTATGTTCAAAATATATTTACAACACTTTTAATATATTTTGATGTTTTAAGTTTATTAAGTCAGCTGTCCTCGTTAGTAACCTACAACTAGTTGTCCACAGTTAGATGTACAGAAATAAATCGATAAATATTATCTTGAATCAATCCACGACCCAGTGTATACGTATCTCAGTATTGATCACAACTCAAACTATATATATTTTGGAATCAACCTCAACCCTGTATAGCTAACTCCAACATTCACATATAGAGTGTCTATGGTTGTTCCGAAATATATATAGATGTGTCGACATGATAGGTCGAAACATTGTATACGTGTCTATGGTATCTCAAGATTACATAATATACAATACAAGTTGATTAAGTTATGGTTGGAATAGATTTGTTACCAATTTTCACGTAGCTAAAATGAGAAAAATTATCCAATCTTGTTTTACCCATAACTTCTTCATTTTAAATCCGTTTTGAGTGAATCAAATTGCTATGGTTTCATATTGAACTCTATTTTATGAATCTAAACAGAAAAAGTATAGGTTTATAGTCGGAAAAATAAGTTACAAGTCGTTTTTGTAAAGGTAGTCATTTCAGTCGAAAGAACGACGTCTAGATGACCATTTTAGAAAACATACTTCCACTTTGAGTTTAACCATAATTTTTGGATATAGTTTCATGTTCATAATAAAAATAATTTTCTCAGAATAACAACTTTTAAATCAAAGTTTATCATATTTTTTAATTAACTAACCCAAAACAGCCCGCGGTGTTACTACGACGGCGTAAATCCGGTTTTACGGTGTTTTTCGTGTTTTCAGGTTTTAAATCATTAAGTTAGCATATCATATAGATATAGAACATGTGTTTAGTTGATTTTAAAAGTCAAGTTAGAAGGATTAACTTTTATTTGCGAACAAGTTTAGAATTAACTAAACTATGTTCTAGTGATTACAAGTTTAAACCTTCGAATAAGATAGCTTTATATGTATGAATTGAATGATGTTATGAACATCATTACTACCTTAAGTTCCTTGGATAAACCTACTGGAAAAGTGAAAAATGGATCTAGCTTCAACGGATCCTTGGATGGCTCGAAGTTCTTGAAGCGGAATCATGACACGAAAACAAGTTCAAGTAAGATCATCACTTGAAATAAGATTGTTATAGTTATAGAAATTGAACCAAAGTTTGAATATAATTATTACCTTGTATTAGAATGATAACCTACTATAAGAAACAAAGATTTCTTGAGGTTGGATGATCACCTTACAAGATTGGAAGTGAGCTAGCAAACTTGAAAGTATTCTTGATTTTATGTAACTAGAACTTGTAGAATATATGAAGAACACTTAGAACTTGAAGATAGAACTTGAGAGAGATCAATTAGATGAATAAAATTGAAGAATGAAAGTGTTTGTAGGTGTTTTTGGTCGTTGGTGTATGGATTAGATATAAAGGATATGTAATTTTATTTTCATGTAAATAAGTCATGAATGATTACTCATATTTTTGTAATTTTATGAGATATTTCATGCTAGTTGTCAAATGATGGTTCCCACATGTGTTAGGTGACTCACATGGGCTGCTAAGAGCTGATCATTGAAGTGTATATACCAATAGTACATACATCTAAAAGCTGTGTATTGTACGAGTACGAATACGGGTGCATACGAGTAGAATTGTTGATGAAACTGAACGAGGATGTAATTGTAAGCATTTTTGTTAAGTAGAAGTATTTTGATAAGTGTATTGAAGTCTTTCAAAAGTGTATAAATACATATTAAAACACTACATGTATATACATTTTAACTGAGTCGTTAAGTCATCGTTAGTCGTTACATGTAAGTGTTGTTTTGAAACCTTTAGGTTAACGATCTTGTTAAATGTTGTTAACCCAATGTTTATAATATCAAATGAGATTTTAAATTATTATATTATCATGATATTATCATGTATGAATATCTCTTAATATGATATATATACATTAAATGTGTTTACAACGATAATCGTTACATATATGTCTCGTTTAAAAATCATTAAGTTAGTAGTCTTGTTTTTACATATGTAGTTCATTGTTAATATACTTAATGATATGTTTACTTATCATAGTATCATGTTAACTATATATATATATCCATATATATGTCATCATATAGTTTTTACAAGTTTTAACGTTCGTGAATCACCGGTCAACTTGGGTGGTCAATTGTCTATATGAAACATATTTCAATTAATCAAGTCTTAACAAGTTTGATTGCTTAACATGTTGGAAACATTTAATCATGTAAATATCAATATCAATTAATATATATAAACATGGAAAAGTTCGGGTCACTACAGTACCTACCCGTTAAATAAATTTCGTCCCGAAATTTTAAGCTGTTGAAGGTGTTGAAGGATCTTCTGGAAATAGATGCGGGTATTTCTTCTTCATCTGATCTTCACGCTCCCAGGTGAACTCGGGTCCTCTACGAGCATTCCATCGAACCTTAACAATTGGTATCTTGTTTTGCTTAAGCCTTTTAACCTCACGATCCATTATTTCGACGGGTTCTTAGATGAATTGGAGTTTTTCGTTGATTTGGATTTCATCTAACGGAATAGTGAGATCTTCTTTAGCAAAACATTTCTTCAAATTCGAGACGTGGAAAGTGTTATGTACAGCCGCGAGTTGTTGAGGTAACTCAAGTCGGTAAGCTACTGGTCCGACACGATCAATAATCTTGAATGGTCCAATATACCTTGGATTTAATTTCCCTCGTTTACCAAATCGAACAACGCCTTTCCAAGGTGCAACTTTAAGCATGACCATCTCTCCAATTTCAAATTCTATATCTTTTCTTTTAATGTCAGCGTAGCTCTTTTGTCGACTTTGGGCGGTTTTCAACCGTTGTTGAATTTGGATGATCTTCTCGGTAGTTTCTTGTATAATCTCCGGACCCGTAATCTGTCTATCCCCCACTTCACTCCAACAAATCGGAGACCTGCACTTTCTACCATAAAGTGCTTCAAACGGCGCCATCTCAATGCTTGAATGGTAGCTGTTGTTGTAGGAAAATTCTGCTAACGGTAGATGTCGATCCCAACTGTTTCCGAAATCAATAACACATGCTCGTAGCATGTCTTCAAGCGTTTGTATCGTCCTTTCGCTCTGCCCATCAGTTTGTGGATGATAGGCAGTACTCATGTCTAGACGAGTTCCTAATGCTTGCTGTAATGTCTGCCAGAATCTTGAAATAAATCTGCCATCCCTATCAGAGATAATAGAGACTGGTATTCCATGTCTGGAGACGACTTCCTTCAAATACAGTCGTGCTAACTTCTCCATCTTGTCATCTTCTCTTATTGGTAGGAAGTGTGCTGATTTGGTGAGACGATCAACTATTACCCAAATAGTATCAAAACCACTTGCAGTCCTTGGCAATTTAGTGATGAAATCCATGGTAATGTTTTCCCATTTCCATTCCGGGATTTCGGGTTGTTGAAGTAGACCTGATGGTTTCTGATGCTCAGCTTTGACCTTAGAACACGTCAAACATTCTCCTACGTATTTAGCAACATCGGCTTTCATACCCGGCCACCAAAAATGTTTCTTGAGATCCTTGTACATCTTCCCCGTTCCAGGATGTATTGAGTATCTGGTTTTATGAGCTTCTCTAAGTACCATTTCTCTCATATCTCCAAATTTTGGTACCCAAATCCTTTCAGCCCTATACCGGGTTCCGTCTTCCCGAATATTAAGATGCTTCTCCGATCCTTTGGGTATTTCATCCTTTAAATTTCCCTCTTTTAAAACTCCTTGTTGCACCTCCTTTATTTGAGTAGTAATGTTATTATGAATCATTATATTCATAGATTTTACTCGAATGGGTTCTCTGTCCTTCCTGCTCAAGGCATCAGCTACCACATTTGCCTTCCCCGGGTGGTAACGAATCTCAAAGTCGTAATCATTCAATAATTCAATCCACCTACGCTGCCTCATATTCAGTTGTTTCTGATTAAATATGTGTTGAAGACTTTTGTGGTCGGTATATATAATACTTTTGACCCCATATAAGTAGTGCCTCCAAGTCTTTAATGCAAAAACAACCGCGCCTAATTCCAAATCATGCGTCGTATAATTTTGTTCGTGAATCTTCAATTGTCTAGACGCATAAGCAATCACCTTCGTTCGTTGCATTAATACACAACCGAGACCTTGATTTGATGCATCACAATAAATCACAAAATCATCATTCCCTTCAGGCAATGACAATATAGGTGCCGTAGTTAGCTTTTTCTTCAATAACTGAAACGCTTTCTCTTGTTCATCATTCCATTCAAATTTCTTCCCTTTATGCGTTAATGCAGTCAAGGGTTTTGCTATTCTGGAAAAGTCTTGGATGAACCTTCTGTAGTAACCAGCTAGTCCTAAAAACTGACGTATGTGTTTCGGAGTTTTCGGGGTTTCCCACTTTTCAACAGTTTCTATCTTTGCCGGATCCACCTTAATACCTTCTTTGTTCACTATGTGACCGAGGAATTGAACTTCTTCCAACCAAAATGCACACTTTGAAAACTTAGCGTACAATTCTTCCTTCCTCAATACTTCTAACACCTTTCTCAAATGTTCACCGTGTTCTTGGTCATTCTTTGAGTAAATAAGTATGTCATCAATGAAAACAATGACAAACTTGTCAAGGTATGGTCCACACACTCGGTTCATAAGGTCCATGAACACAGCTGGTGCATTAGTTAAACCAAACGGCATGACCATAAACTCGTAATGACCGTAACGTGTTCTGAAAGCAGTCTTTGGAATATCATCTTCTTTCACCCGCATTTGATGATACCCGGAACGTAAGTAAATCTTTGAATAAACAGACGAGCCTTGTAGTTGATCAAATAAGTCGTCGATTCTCGGTAGTGGGTAGCGGTTCTTGATGGTAAGTTTGTTCAACTCTCGGTAGTCGATACACAACCTGAATGTACCATCTTTCTTCTTGACAAACAAAACAGGAGCTCCCCACGGTGATGTGCTTGGTCGAATGAAACCACGCTCTAAAAGTTCTTGTAATTGGCTTTGCAGTTCTTTCATCTCGCTGGGTGCGAGTCTGTAAGGAGCACGAGCTATTGGTGCAGCTCCTGGTACAAGATCTATTTGAAATTCAACGGATCGATGTGGGGGTAATCCCGGTAATTCTTTCGGAAATACATCGGGAAATTCTTTTGCAATGGGAACATCATTGATGCTCTTTTCTTCAGTTTGTAATTTCTCGACGTGTGCTAGAACAGCATAGCAACCTTTTCTTATTAGTTTTTGTGCCTTCAAATTACTAATAAGATGTAGCTTCGTGTTGCCCTTTTCTCCGTACACCATTAAGGGTTTTCCTTTTTCTCGTATAATGCGAATTGCATTTTTGTAACAAACGATCTCCGCTTTCACTTCTTTCAACCAGTCCATACCGATTATCACATCAAAACTCCCTAACTCTACTGGTATCAAATCAATCTTAAATGTTTCGCTAACCAGTTTAATTTCTCGATTCCGACATATATTATCTGCTGAAATTAATTTACCATTTGCTAATTCGAGTAAAAATTTACTATCCAAAGGCGTCAATGGACAACTTAATTTAGCACAAAAATCTCTACTCATATAGCTTCTATCCGCACCCGAATCAAATAAAACGTAAGCAGATTTATTGTCAATAAGAAACGTACCCGTAACAAGCTCCGGGTCTTCCTGTGCCTCTACCGCATTAATATTGAAAACTCTTCCACGGCCTTGTCCATTCGTGTTCTCCTGGTTCGGGCAATTTCTAATAATGTGGCCTGGTTTTCCACATTTATAACAAACTACATTGGCATAACTTGCTCCGACACTACTTGCTCCGCCATTACTCGTTCCGACACCATTTGTTCCTTTCGTTCTATTAACCCCTGGTCCGTAGACCTCACACTTCGCCGCGCTATGACCATTTCTTTTACACTTGTTGCAAAATTTGGTGCAGAACCCCGAGTGATTCTTTTCACACCTTTGGCATAGCTGCTTCTGATTGTTGTTGTTGTTGCGGTTATTATTGTTGCTGGGATGATTGTTGTAGTTGCTGTTGTTGTTGTTGTTGTTGTTGTTGTTGGGCAGTTTGTTGTAGTTGCGATTGATGTTGCGATTGTTGGGATAATTGTTGAGATTATTGTTGTAATTGCTGTTGTTGTTGTATTGGTGATTCTTATCACCGTTTTCCTCCCACTTTCTTTTGACTTGCTTCACATTGGCCTCTTCAGCAGTCTGTTCTTTAATTCTTTCTTCAATCTGGTTCACTAGTTTGTGAGCCATTCTACATGCCTGTTGTATGGAGGCGGGCTCGTGTGAACTTATATCTTCTTGGATTCTTTCCGGTAATCCTTTCACAAACGCGTCGATCTTCTCTTCCTCATCTTCGAATGCTCCCGGACACAATAGGCACAATTCTGTGAATCGCCTTTCGTACGTGGTAATATCAAATCCTTGGGTTCGTAACCCTCTAAGTTCTGTCTTGAGCTTATTGACCTCGGTTCTGGGACGGTACTTCTCGTTCAACAAGTGCTTGAATGCTGACCACGGTAGTGCGTACGCATCATCTTGTCCCACTTGCTCTAGATAGGTATTCCACCATGTTAACGCAGAACCTGTGAAGGTATGCGTAGCGTACTTCACTTTGTCCTCTTCAGTACACTTACTTATGGCAAACACCGATTCAACCTTCTCGGTCCACCGTTTCAATCCGATCGGTCCTTCGGTTCCATCAAATTCCAAAGGTTTGCAGGCAGTGAATTCTTTGTAGGTGCATCCTACACGATTTCCTGTACTGCTAGATCCAAGGTTATTGTTGGTATGTAGCGCAGCCTGTACTGCGGCTATGTTTGAAGCCAGAAAAGTACGGAATTCCTCTTCATTCATATTCACGGTGTGTCGAGTAGTCGGTGCCATTTCCTTCAAAATAGTTAAATGGAACAAGTTAATCATACAGAATATTAAGAGTAGTTAATAGTATTTCGTAGCATAATATGAACTCATTTATAAAAGCTTTTTCTTCATATTAGCGTTTTATAAGTTTAAATTCGGGTAGTACCTACCCGTTAAGTTCATACTTAGTAGCTAATATACAATTCAACTACTACAATTCTATATGAAAAACTGATTGTAATAATATTTCGCGTTCAAACTTTTATACAATATTTTACAAACTTACAATACCGCTTATTTTACATAAAGCATGAAATATAGCACACAATAACTTTGATACAAGATAGTTGCGAAGACAATTCTAGCTAGTACACAAGTCGTTCGGCAAAGGCAATAAAGACACGTAATTCATACGTCCAGAAACAAGTCATGCATTCTGGTTTTACTAGGACTACTTCCCATCCTTGGTCTTGTGCAACATAACCGTTATGGCCGTTGATAAGATAGCGTGTTGTAACGTCATCAAAGGGACGAGGGTTACGTAATGTCCAACAGTCCCGTAATAATCTAAAAACCTCATTTCTTACCCCAATTACCGACTCCGTCACTTGTGGAAACGTTTTGTTTAATAGTTGTAGCCCGATGTTCTTGTTCTCACTTTGGTGAGAAGCGAACATTACTAATCCGTAAGCATAACATGCTTCTTTATGTTGCATGTTAGCCGCTTTTTCTAAATCACGAAGTCCAATATTCGGATATATTGAGTCAAAATAATTTCTTAACCCGTTGCGTAAAATAGCATTTGGGTTCCCCGCAATATATGCGTCAAAGTAAACACATCGTAACTTATGGGTTTCCCAATGTGATATCCCCCATCTTTCAAACGAAAGTCTCTTATAAACCAAGACATTCTTGGAACGTTCTTCGAATGTCTTACAAACTGATCTCGCCTTAAATAGTTGTGCCGAAGAATTCTGGCCGACTCTAGACAAGATTTCATCAATCATGTCTCCGGGTAGGTCTCTTAAAATATTGGGTTGTCTATCCATTTTGTGTTTTTAAACTGTAAAATAGACAAGAGTTAGTTTCATAAAAAAATACTTATTAATACAAGCAATTTTTACATATATCATAAAGCATAAGAACACTATATTACATATATTACACCACACGAATACAACTATCTTATTCCGACTCGCTCGTTTCTTCTTCTTCGGTTTTGGTTCGTTTTGCCAAGTTTCTAGGGATATATGATGTTCCCCTAATATGAGCCGTCGTTGTCCACATTGGTTTAGAAAAACCTGGTGGTTTAGAGGTTCCCGGGTCATTGTTACAACTTAAGGACTTCGGGGGTTGACGATACATATAAAGTTAATCGGGGTTGGAATTAGATTTCTCTATTTTTATGCCCTTTCCCTTATTATTTTCTTTTGCCTTTTTAAATTCAGTTGGGGTAATTTCTATAACATCATCGGAATTCTCGTCGGAATCCGATTCATCGGAGAATTGGTAATCCTCCCAATATTTTGCTTCCTTGGCGGAAACACCATTGACCATAATTAACTTTGGTCGGTTGGTTGAAGATTTTCTTTTACTTAACCGTTTTATTATTTCCCCCACCGGTTCTATTTCTTCATCCGGTTCCGATTCTTCTTCCGGTTCCGATTCTTCTTCCGGTTCCGACTCTTCTTCCGGTTCCTCTTCGGAAACTTGTGAATCAGTCCACGAATCATTCCAATTTACATTTGACTCTTCATTATTATTAGGTGAGTCAATGGGACTTGTTCTAGAGGTAGACATCTATCACATAATATCAAACACGTTAAGAGATTAATATATCACATAATATTCATATGTTAAAAATATATAGTTTCCAACAAAAATGTTAAGCAATCATTTTTAAAGAAAACACGGTCGAAGTCCAGACTCACTAATGCATTCTAACAAACTCAATAAGACACACTAATGCAAATTTTCTGGTTCTCTAAGACCAACGCTCGGATACCAACTGAAATGTCCCGTTCTTATTGATTAAAAACGTTCCATATTAATTGATTTCGTTGCGAGGTTTTGACCTCTATATGAGACATTTTTCAAAGACTGCATTCATTTTAAAACAAACCATAACCTTTATTTCATTAATAAAGGTTTAAAAAGCTTTACGTAGATTATCAAATAATGATAATCTAAAATATCCTGTTTACACACGACCATTACATAATGGTTTACAATACAAATATGTTACAACAAAATAAGTTTCTTGAATGCAGTTTTTACACAATATCATACAAGCATGGACTCCAAATCTCGTCCTTATTTAAGTATGCGACAGCGGAAGCTCTTAATAATCACCTGAGAAGAAACATGCTTAAAACGTCAACAAAAATGTTGGTGAGTTATAGGTTTAACCTATATATATCAAATCATAATAATAGACCACAAGATTTCATATTTCAATACACATCCCATACATAGAGATAAAAATCATTCATATGGTGAACACCTGGTAACCGACATTAACAAGATGCATATATAAGAATATCCCCATCATTCCGGGACACCCTTCGGATATGATATAAATTTCGAAGTACTAAAGCATCCGGTACTTTGGATGGGGTTTGTTAGGCCCAATAGATCTATCTTTAGGATTCGCGTCAATTAGGGTGTCTGTTCCCTAATTCTTAGATTACCAGACTTAATAAAAAGGGGCATATTCGATTTCGATAATTCAACCATAGAATGTAGTTTCACGTACTTGTGTCTATTTTGTAAATCATTTATAAAACCTGCATGTATTCTCATCCCAAAAATATTAGATTTTAAAAGTGGGACTATAACTCACTTTCACAGATTTTTACTTCGTCGGGAAGTAAGACTTGGCCACTGTTGATTCACGAACCTATAACAATATATACATATATATTAAAGTATGTTCAAAATATATTTACAACACTTTTAATATATTTTGATGTTTTAAGTTTATTAAGTCAGCTGTCCTCGTTAGTAACCTACAACTAGTTGTCCACAGTTAGATGTACAAAAATAAATCGATAAATATTATCTTGAATCAATCCACGACCCAGTGTATACGTATCTCAGTATTGATCAAAACTCAAACTATATATATTTTGGAATCAACCTCAACCCTGTATAGCTAACTCCAACATTCACATATAGAGTGTCTATGGTTGTTCCGAAATATATATAGATGTGTCGACATGATAGGTCGAAACATTGTATACGTGTCTATGGTATCTCAAGATTACATAATATACAATACAAGTTGATTAAGTTATGGTTGGAATAGATTTGTTACCAATTTTCACGTAGCTAAAATGAGAAAAATTATCCAATCTTGTTTTACCCATAACTTCTTCATTTTAAATCCGTTTTGAGTGAATCAAATTGCTATGGTTTCATATTGAACTCTATTTTATGAATCTAAACAGAAAAAGTATAGGTTTATAGTCGGAAAAATAAGTTACAAGTTGTTTTTGTAAAGGTAGTCATTTCAGTCGAAAGAACGACGTCTAGATGACCATTTTAGAAAACATACTTCCACTTTGAGTTTAACCATAATTTTTGGATATAGTTTCATGTTTATAATAAAAATAATTTTCTCAGAATAACAACTTTTAAATCAAAGTTTATCATATTTTTTAATTAACTAACCCAAAACAGCCCGCGGTGTTACTACGACGGCGTAAATCCGGTTTTACGGTGTTTTTCGTGTTTCCAGGTTTTAAATCATTAAGTTAGCATATCATATAGATATAGAACATGTGTTTAGTTGATTTTAAAAGTCAAGTTAGAAGGATTAACTTTTATTTGCGAACAATTTTAGAATTAACTAAACTATGTTCTAGTGATTACAAGTTTAAACCTTCGAATAAGATAGCTTTATATGTATGAATTGAATGATGTTATGAACATCATTACTACCTTAAGTTCCTTGGATAAACCTACTGGAAAAGTGAAAAATGGATCTAGCTTCAACGGATCCTTGGATGGCTCGAAGTTCTTGAAGCGGAATTATGACACGAAAACAAGTTCAAGTAAGATCATCACTTGAAATAAGATTGTTATAGTTATAGAAATTGAACCAAAGTTTGAATATGATTATTACCTTGTATTAGAATGATAACCTACTGTAAGAAACAAAGATTTCTTGAGGTTGGATGATCACCTTACAAGATTGGAAGTGAGCTAGCAAACTTGAAAGTATTCTTGATTTTATGTAACTAGAACTTGTAGAATATATGAAGAACACTTAGAACTTGAAGATAGAACTTGAGAGAGATCAATTAGATGAATAAAATTGAAGAATGAAAGTGTTTGTAGGTGTTTTTGGTCGTTGGTGTATGGATTAGATATAAAGGATATGTAATTTTGTTTTCATGTAAATAAGTCATGAATGATTACTCATATTTTTGTAATTTTATGAGATATTTCATGCTAGTTGCCAAATGATGGTTCCCACATGTGTTAGGTGACTCACATGGGCTGCTAAGAGCTGATCATTGAAGTGTATATACCAATAGTACATACATCTAAAAGCTGTGTATTGTACGAGTACGAATACGGGTGCATACGAGTAGAATTGTTGATGAAACTGAACGAGGATGTAATTGTAAGCATTTTTGTTAAGTAGAAGTATTTTGATAAGTGTATTGAAGTCTTTCAAAAGTGTATAAATACATATTAAAACACTACATGTATATACATTTTAACTGAGTCGTTAAGTCATCGTTAGTCGTTACATGTAAGTGTTGTTTTGAAACCTTTAGGTTAACGATCTTGTTAAATGTTGTTAACCCAATGTTTATAATATCAAATGAGATTTTAAATTATTATATTATCATGATATTATCATGTATGAATATCTCTTAATATGATATATATACATTAAATGTGTTTACAACGATAATCGTTACATATATGTCTCGTTTAAAAATCATTAAGTTAGTAGTCTTGTTTTTACATATGTAGTTCATTGTTAATATACTTAATGATATGTTTACTTATCATAATATCATGTTAACTATATATATATCCATATATATGTCATCATATAGTTTTTACAAGTTTTAACGTTCGTGAATCACCGGTCAACTTGGGTGGTCAATTGTCTATATGAAACATATTTCAATTAATCAAGTCTTAACAAGTTTGATTGCTTAACATGTTGGAAACATTTAATCATGTAAATATCAATCTCAATTAATATATATAAACATGGAAAAGTTCGGGTCACTACATATATATGGTTATATATATAGTTAACATGATTTTATTATAAGTAAGTATCTCATTAGGTATTTTAACAATGAGTTATATACATAAAAATGTGACTATTAAATTAAGAAACTCGAAAACGATATATATAACGATTATCGTTATAACAACGTTTTACTAGGTACATATGAATCATATTAAGATATTGATACACTTGGTTAATTATGTTAAATGATAAGTAAATATATCATTAAGTGTATTAACAATGAAATACATATGTAAAAATAAGACTACTAACTTAATGATTTCGAAACGAGACATATATGTAACGATTATCGTTGTAACGACATTTAACTGTATATATATCATACTAAGATATATTATATATCATAATATCATGATAATGTAACAATTTAACATCTCATTTGATATAATAAACAAAGGGTTAACAACATTTAAAAAGATCGTTAACCTAAAGGTTTCAAAACAACATTTACATGTAACGACTAACGATGACTTAACGACTCAGTTAAAATGTATATACATGTAGTATTTTAATATGTATTCATACAATTTTGAAAGACTTCAAGACACTTATCAAAATACTTCTACTTAACAAAAATGGTTACAATTACATCCTCCTTCAGTTTCATCAACAATTCTACTCGTATGCACCCGTATTCGTACTCGTACAATACACAGCTTTTAGATGTATGTACTATTGGTATATACCATCCAATGATCAGCTCTTAGTAGTCCATGTGAGTCACCTAACACATGTGGGAACCATCATTTGGCAACTAGCATGAAATATCTCATAAAATTACAAAAATATGAGTAATCATTCATGACTTATTTACATGAAAACAAAATTACATATCCTTTATATCTAATCCATATACCAATGATTAAAAACACCTACAAACACTTTCATTCTTCAGTTTTCTTCATCTAATTGATCTCTCTCAAGTTCCATCTTCAAGTTCTAAGTGTTCTTCATAAATTCCATAAGTATAGTTTCATAAAAATCAAGAATACTTCTAAGTTTGCAAGTCTACTTCCAAGCTTTCTAATCCATTCTAAGTAATCATCTAAGATCAAGGAACCTTTGTTATTTACAGTAGGTTATCATTCTAATTCAAGGTAATATTCATATTCAAACTTTGATTCAATTTCTACAACTATAACAATCTTATTTCGAGTGAAAATCTTACTTGAACTGTTTTCGTGTCATGATTTTGTTTCAAGAACTTTCAAGCCATCCAAGGATCCTTTGAAGCTAGATCCATTTTTATCATTTCCAGTAGTTTTATCCAGAAAACTTGAGGTAGTAATGATGTTCATAACATCATTCGATTTATACATATAAAGCTATCTTATTCGAAGGTTTAAACTTGTAATCACTAGAACATAGTTTAGTTAATTCTAAACTTGTTCGCAAATAAAAGTTAATCCTTCTAACTTGACTTTTAAAATCAACTAAACACATGTTCTATATCTATATGATATGCTAACTTAATGATTTAAAACCTGGAAACACGATGAACACCATAAAATCGGATATACGCCGTCGTAGTGAAATCGGGGGCTGTTTTGGTTTGGATAATTAAGAAATATGATAAACTTTGATTTAAAAGTTGCTCTTCTGGGAAAATGATTTTTCATATGAACATGAAACTATATCCAAAAATCAAGGTTAAACTCAAAGTGAAAGTATGTTTTCTAAAATGGTCATCTAGACGTCGTTCTTTCGACTGAAATGACTACCTTTACAAAAACGACTTATAACTTATATTTCCGACTATAAACCTATAATTTTTCTTTTTATATTAATAAAATAGAGTTCAATATGAAACCATAGCAATTTTATTCACTCAAAACGGATTTAAAATGAAGAAGTTATGGGTAAAACAAGATTGGATATTTTTGATCTTTTTAGCAACGGGAAATTGTTTAACAAATCTATACAAATCATATCCTGGCTAACTTATATTATATTATACATGTATTCTAATATATTATGTAATCTTGGGATACCATAGACACGTATGTAAATGTTTTGACATATCATATCGACCCATGTATATATATTATTTGGAACAACCATAGACACTCTATATGCAGTAATGTTGGAGTTAGCTATACAGGGTTGAGGTTGATTCCAAAAATATATATATACTTTGAGTTGTGATCTAGCCTGAGACGTGTATACAGTGGGTCGTGGATTGATTCAAGATAATATATATCGATTTATTTCTGTACATCTAACTGTGGACAACTAGTTGTAGGTTACTAACGAGGACAGCTGACTTAATATACTCAAATCTCTAAAACATAATAAAAATGGTTGTAATTATATTTTGATCATACTTTGATATATATGTACATATTTGTATAGGTTCGTGAATCGATCCGTGGCCAAGTCTTATTTCCGAGGAAGGAAATATCTGTGAAAGTGAGTTATAGTCCCACTTTTAAAATCTAATATTTTTGGAATGAGAATACATGCAGGTTTTATAAATGATTTACAAAATAGACACAAGTACGTGAAACTACATTCTATGGTTGAATTATCGAAATCGAATATGCCCCTTTTTATTAAGTCTGATAATCTAAGAATTAGGGAACATACACCCTAATTGACGCGAATCCTAAAGATAGATCTATTGGGCCTAACAAACCCCATCCAAAGTACCGGATGCTTTAGTACTTTGAAATTTATATCATATCCGAAGGGTGTCCAGGAATGATGGGGATATTCTTATATGTGCATCTTGTTAATGTCGGTTACCAGGTGTTCACATATGAATGATTTTTATCTCTATGTATGGGATGTGTATTGAAATATGAAATCTTGTGGTCTATTGTTACGATTTGATATATATAGATTAAACCTATAACTCACCAACATTTTTGTTGACGTTTAAAGCATGTTTATTCTCAGGTGAATACTAAGAGCTTCCGCTGTTGCATACTAAAATAAGGACAAGATTTGGAGTCCATGTTTGTATGATATTTTGTAAAAACTGCATTCAAGAAACATATGTCGATGTAATATATTTCTATTGTAAACCATTATGTAATGGTCGTGTGTAAACAGTATATTTTAGATTATCATTATTTGATAATCTACGTAATGTTTTTAAAACCTTTATTGATAAAATAAAGGTTATGGTTGTTTTAAAAATGAATGCAGTCTTTGAAAAATGTCTCATATAGAGGTCAAAACCTCGCAACAAAATCAATTAATATGGAACGTTTATAATCAATATGAACGGGACATTTCAGGACCCGCCTTCATTGATCATAAACATGGGTGAAGCCCTTTTACCCATACTCGCTTCGGCCGTCTTAAGCATGGCATGTAATTCGCTAATGCTCTTATCCCATCCATTCATGTTGTAATTCATTACAAATGTGTCAAACCTCTTTGACAAGGAATTAAGGATAATGTCCGTGGCTAATTCATTAGACATGTTGCAGTTTAGATGGTTCACTCGATCAATTAGGCTTTTCATCTTAAGGACATAAGATGAAATGGATTGGGAGTCGTCCATCCGACATGCATGAAGCACTCGGACCATTTCAAAGCGCTCGACACGAGCTTGTTGAAGGAAGATCTCCTTCAACTGTGTGATCATGTCATATGCACTATGATGCTTGAAATCCTTTTGGAGTTCTGGTATCATAGTCCCAAGCATGAGGCAAGAAACTTGCACCGAATCGGTGCAATATTTCTCCCAATAAGCCATGCCTTCTGTATCATCCTCGTCCTGTTGATCGAGAATGGGGTCTTCCAACACATACGCCCTATCCTCTAGTTTGAGGATAATTCTTAGATTGCAGAACCAATCCATGAAGTTCGTACGGTTGAGTTTTTCCTTTTCGAGGATTGACCTCAACGATAGGTTGTTAAAGTTGATAGGTGCGTTTGGAATGTTGTTGTTGTTATTGGCAGCCATCTACAAAATTTAACAAAGTTGTTTAAGTATCAATTTTAATTTAACAATCAATACCCTTTAAATCCAATTGATATTTATTAAATTTTAGAATCCAACGGTAAACAAAATTTCGGTTAGGTGACCTTTATCCCGTCATTTGATTTAGCTAGGTAGTCATATATGACAATTGCAATCCTTTTGCAACTTCTAAGTTATGGAATCATGCAATCCTTTTGCATGGCATATTTATTCCATCAACACCTATTTGTTCCTCATGCTTCGGTAACTCTAAGTTCATGATTCCCAAATCAAGTCGTCCTACTTGTGTAAACGTGTAAATTTAACATACAAGTGGTTAGGTGACCTTTATCCCACAAGCATGCGAAATTCACCTTAATCATATTAGTTTGCTCATAACGGTTAGGTGACCTTTATCCCATTATGAGTTCCCTAATATTTTTAAGTGTCACACAAAAGGATGACGTTTAACTTGTTTGCCTTGTGGATTAAGGGATTTTAAGTTTTCATTAATTCTAGTTTGAGAAAACTTTTATGCCATACACCAACATGCATTTAGTGTATGGTTCATTTGAAATCCATTTTCATATCTTGTAATTAAGCTAATTACTTGATATAAACCATTTTATATGTGTGATCGTTTTAGTGTTCTTAATAACCATTTATTAATGTCCTTTTGCCATTTCAATTTAACCATATAAATTGTCGTTTTGCATGTCGTTAATAATGTCAAATTTAACCAATTAAATAGTTATCTTGCTTGTTGTTAACTTGTGATATTCTTGTAGCAACCAAACATACAAACACAATAAACAACCATGCATGCAAAACAAATATGTTCACAATCAAGCCAATTTGATAGACATTTGTTTAGCCGAAAACAAATGCCACAGGTTAAGGGGTTATAACACAAAGTAGGAGATTTTAAATCTCCCACTTAATCTTGCATCCAAATGCTTCTTCTTGTGTTCTTCAAGCCTTCATCATCTTCATCATTTTTTATAAAATATATCCTAATACATTTTTCTAAAAAAATGAAATTACAGCCTAATCTATTTTACATGCCAAATATAAAATAAATTACATAACCAAAATTAATATTACAAACCAAATGAATAATTAATATTACAAACCAAATTGAATGAATATAACAACCATATTGAAAGATTAACAAATCAACCAAACAAATATTCATCCAAACACAAGGTCATGGCTATGATTGTGAACATTAATTTATCAACAAATATGAACCACATGGCAAGTCCAAAACCACTTTTGGAACGCCTACAAATTCGGCCAAAAGTATAAACCCTCCCAAACCCGAAATTTTTTGCATTCCATATTCATGCATGTACTTGGAATGCAAATATAGTGGGTTTAAAGACCATATAAAAGAAGCATATTTCATAGACTTCGGCTCTAGATACCATTGATGGAATTCAACATAACAACATGTTCTTAGAGTTTACATAATCACAAAACTAATTTTATGAATATTAAAGCAAGCGGAAGCATAACAATTAAGAAAACAAGTTTATGTGTTAAACCATTTTATTTGAATTCCATGAAGATATCAAGTCATGAATATATACTTACAAATATTAACAAGGAGAGTAGAGATTATATACCTCCTCAAGCTAGTTGAGGGTTGTTTTCAAGTGAGCAAGTTGATGATGAAGATGATGAAGAATGGAGCTCCAAAAGTACGAAACCTCAAGTAGTTATACCCCAAACTTTTGCACCAACATCTAGCCTTTAGTTAGGATTTAATTACACTTGAAATTAGCTTACAAAATGAGCTTGAAGAACTTGGTTTGGAGCCTCAAACCCCATGGCTGAAACTGCACAGAATTGCAGTTTTTTTTGTTCTTTTTACTTGATATGTTTGCATGTAGGAGTGTAGAACACTATGTCTTGGTGTTGGTTAAGCATGGGTAGTGACTAATAAACAATTGCATGCTTATTGCAACTCCCATGCCACTCACAATTGCATGTTATAATATAGTTTTATAAAAAAAAACTGATTTTATAAAATCAGTTTTTATAAAACTTGATTTTATAAAACACATTTTATAAACTTGTATATTATTTGTTATGTATATTTTATAAAACCAATTTTATAAAATGTAACATAACTTAATTAATTATTTAACCTATAAATAATCAAATCCTTGTTATATAAGTTATTCCATAACTTATATAAACATATCAAGTAATATTATTTAAGAAACCTTTTCCTTAAAATTCAAGTGTCGCATATTTAATCAATGATCCAATCGTTAAGATTAAATACGAATAAGGTGTCGGTAAGCTTGTTATTGGGTATGACCCGACTTGGATCAAAACATATTAGCCACGTTAATTTAATATGTCTCTCGGGCATACTAAATACCTTCAAGCCCACCCTACACTAGCTAGTGGACTATTTAATTAGCCCAATTATAATAAGTTAGTGACCCATAATAATGAAAGACATATGCCCATTTATTAGAGGGAACATACTAGCATTTTTGTTAAGCATTATCCTTAATGTTGCATGGGATCTTAACATAAGCACCAACTTTAGATAACCATTAACCAAAAAGTAAAAGTTGGTCCCCCTTGTCCCTACCCAAAGGCTACGGTTTTAGAGCCTCCCACCACCCTCATTTTCTATAAATACCAAGCTATTTCCTCACAATTCACACTTGCTCTCATTTACAAATTATACACACTTACTCTCTAATTCCCTCTCTAGTCTTTCTCACTCTAAAAAGTGTAAGTTTTAAATTTTCTTCTTCTTCTTTTCTTCTTCATAAAGTCGACATCATCATCATCATTTTATGGATTTAGCTTTTAGCTTTTGATCTTGTTATATATTATCGATTCAAACTTGGGTTTGAATCCTTCAAGAACATGAAAAATTCAAGCTTTCTAGCTTGGAATCTTCATTTACTTGTTAGATCTAGCTTGTAATTATTTTTGTTTTGTTATAAAGATCAAAACTTGTGTTTATGATCTTCAAGGATCTTAAAGATCCAAGCTTTATGCTTCAAGATCTTCAAGAACACTAAAGATTCAAGCTTTCTAGCTTAGGGTTTTATTATTATGTTAAAGATCTTAGATTTTTAGCTTATGGTCTCATTACTTTCATTATTTTGTTAAAGATCTTAGCTTTCTAGCTTATGGTCTCATTAATCTTGTAAAGATCTAAGCTTTCTAGCTTAGGGTTTTCTTAATACTTGAGATCTAAGTTATTATTGTAGATCTCACTTACTTGGAACCTTTTTGTGTTTGTTGTGATGATAAAGATCAAGTCTTCATCATCACATATGTTGGAGATGCATAAACTTGTGTAAAATGGACAAAGGTTGAAGCTTTATTGGATCTATGCAATAAAGAGGCAATCTTGATGTTCAAAACTTGTAGAATGATAGATTTTACTCTTAGTTGTGTATTGATGGTTGAACCATGGTCAAAGTGATGCTAAAATATCACAGAGTTGTACACTTGAAGCTTACAAGCATCAAGGATGAGAACCGTGATGAGCATCAAGCACCAAGAACCTCACCGGAGCACTTGTTTGCTATTTTTCGGGGTTTGATCAGACTCCTGGACTTCTGGAAAACTGATTTTCAGATAGTTCGTTTTGAGTAGATAAATTTTTATTTAGGCCTTGACTTAATCCGATATACGGTTTAGGATTTATAGCCTTTCGAAAGTCACTACGCCTCTATAACGTTGTGCTGAAATTTCTGACCTACTCGCATTTAAACCGTCGCCACGGTCAAATGAAGACGATTTAGGTTCTGAAAATTGGTCAGCGGTTAGAGGACTCACATACGGATCCATATCCACTGACTACCCGTCTTTTCGATTTGTATAGAGGTCGTAACAGCTGTCCGAATCAGCCTTTTGTTTCGATCTCTATTCTTGTTAAACTTACCTTAGTGTTGATGAATGATGATGATAATGATGATGTTGATTGATAAGGCTAAAAAGGAACATATATTTCATAGCAATATCCCTCATAAATAATAGATTTTTATATGTAATTGTATTATATTTTCATTGTAATTGTTTAAATAAATAAATGTGAAGACGAAGCACGAAGATTAAAGAATTGAAGAAAAAGTGCCACTAAAGCCTGAAAAGTGCCACTAAAGCCATAGTACACTTAAAAGTGCCACTAAAAAGTGAGTAAAAGACTCGCACGGATTTTGAAATTTAAGGAGAACAATTTTTGTGCAAATTACAAATCGCGAAACGTAAAGTGCACGATATAAAATAGTACGAAAGGACGTTTGAAAATCCGGAACCAGGACATGAGTCAACTCTCAACGCTCGACGCAACGGACTAAAAATTACGAGTCAACTATGCACGAGAATATATTATAATATTTAAATAATTATATTAATTATTTAAATATTATAATTATATAAATAATATGTCGGCAAAGCAAAGTTCCAAACTTGGATGAGCTGTATTCACGATCTCCGCGACTCGCGGAGATCCCAGCCTTTTTCTATCGCGACTCGCGGAGCACAAGATTTCAGAAATGCCTATAAAAGGCTCGAGCATTTGGCCGAGTAAAATAACATAATAATAATAATACTCCGTAGTATAATATAAATAAATGTATATAATATATATATATATATATATATATATATATATATATATATATATATATATATATATATATATATATATATATATATATATATATATATATTAGATTAGTTTGGGTTATGTAAAAGTTATTTTTACGGGTTTTTAAAGTCGGAGCTCTGTCCGTGTAACACTACGCGATAAATAATCAATGTAAGCTATGTTCTCCTTTTTAAATTAATGTCTCGTACTTAAGTTATTATTATGCTTATTTAAGACGAAGTAATCATGATGTTGGGCTAAAAATATTAAAATTGGGTAATTGGGCTTTGTACCATAATTGGGGTTTGGACAAAAGAACGACACTTGTGGAAATTAGACTATGGGCTATTAATGGGCTTTATATTTGTTTAACTAAATGATAGTTTGTTAATTTTAATATAAAGATTTACAATTGGATGTACCTATAAATAACCATATACACTCGATCGGACACGATGGGCGGGGTATTTATATGTACGAATAATCGTTCATTTAACCGGACACGGGAATGGATTAATAGTCTATGGAATTATTAAAACAGGGGTGAAATTATGTACAAGGACACTTGGCATAACTGATAACAAACTATTAAAACCTTGGGTTACACGCAGTCGATATCCTGGTGTAATTATTAAACAAAGTATTAAAACCTTGTTACAGTTTAAGTCCCCAATTAGTTGGAATATTTGACTTCGGGTATAAGAATAAATTGATGAGGACACTCGCACTTTAAATTTATGACCGATGGACTGCTATGGACAAAAATCAGATGGACATATTAAATAATCCAGGACAAAGGACAATTAACCCATGGGCATAAAACTAAAATCAACACGTCAACCATCATGGTTACGGAAGTTTAAATAAGCATAATATATTTTATTTCATATTTCCTCGTACTTTTATTTATTGTCATTTTAATTATTGTTATTTATTTTATATTGTTAGTTAAATATCGTCATTTACTTTACGCTTCGCTTAAAATATAAAATCGACAAACCGGTCATTAAACGGTAAAACCCCATTTTATATATTATTAATATAATATATTTTGTACGAATATAATTGTTTAAAATATAGTGTGAAATAAGCCAGGTCCCTGTGGAACGAACCGAACTTACTAAAAACTACACTACTCTACGATTAGGTACACTGCCTATAGTGTTTTAGCAAGGTTTAGGTATATCCCATTTGTAAATAAATAATTAAAACTTGTGTAATTTGTATCGCTTTTCCTAGTAAAAATATAAACTATTTCATACCCCCACTCTACGACATCAAGTTTTTGGCGCCGCTGCCGGGGATCGAACCCGGGTCACCCGCGTGACAGGCGGGAATACTTACCACTATAGGCATAAAGATTTTTAATTTTATTTTTACCATGTTTTTAAAATTAATATATAAATCTTAAATTAATATTGTAAACTTTGTAAAAACAATATATTTAAAATTGTAAATATTTGAAAAATATAATATAAGTTTGGTGTGATTTTATAATATGAATTTTTAAATTAAGTTTGGTGTGAATTTTTAATTTTTAAAATAAGAATTTTTAATTTTATGCATTTCAAATTTTAAGTTTGGTGTGAATTTTTAATATTAATTTTGAATTTTATGTATTTTTATTTTAAGTTTGGTGTGAATTTAAAAATAAAAATTTACTTTATCTCATTAAGTTAAAAATATGATTTTTAAAATTCGTCGTAAGTTGAAGACTAGGTCATTGAACCGAAATTGCTTTACCCGAGGGAGGGACGAGAACTTTTATTATCATTATTTTTAATCTTATTGAATTAAAGTATGCCAAAAACATTAAAAAAAAACCCAAAAATCTTAGCTTTTAAAACAATCGCTACAAAAAGACAAATTTTAAAATTTTGTCGAAGGACGGACTAGGACATCTATTCGAAACGACCTCATCCTAAATAACAAGGGAAACAAAATTTTAAAATTAATTACTTAATTGTTTTAATTTGTATAAGATGTGTAAAAAAAAAATATACAAACTCCGCGACTCGCGGAGTTTGAAGGGTAAAATACCGCGACTCGCGGAGTTCCAAAAATACAGAAAAAAATAAAAGGGCCAAAACTGATCAGTTGCACAACCCAACACACCACAAATTCTGCGAAATAAAACCCGAAAATACACGAAAAAGACATCCCAAATTCACAATTTTTCACCGTTAATCATCAAATCTTTTACTAAAATCATGTTGAGAAGGATGCTATCAAGGAATTACTCAAGAAAAACGACTGAAAGGGGTGAATCTTCATCCCAAGCTCGCAATGCTCCTGCTGAGAATGCGGAACAACAGGAGGTGGATAACTACTACAAACAAGATATACCTCATCCAGTCATGACATTTTCTGATATGCACTTGGAAGATTTGCACCCGAACCTGAGATTTGACAAACTTTGGATAGATTATCCAAAATACCAAAGGGGTTTGTATACTCTTCATTCTAAAGCTGTTGAAGTACCTAGGGTCATAGAATGGGGACCATTAGAAGCTGTAGAATTGGCCGGGCCAATTAGGGAATTACTTACACAGAGGTATCGTAATTCTACTTTTAACGATTGGGTACGGTTATTCAACATACGTAGACCTGTATATAAAGTATGGTGTGAAGAATTGTTGTGTAGTATAGAATTAAATGATCGGGTAGCTAGTTTAACCGATCGATCTTTTATTAGATTTTTGTTAGGAGGTTCGATGCGCCACATGTCTTTACTAGACATGGCTCAGGCTTTACGTATATATACACCTGAGGAGTTATCATCTGCCGATTGTAGAGGGTTGATACTAAATGGTAGAAAGATAGACGAAAATTTTGATACGCATGGTGTATGGAGTCAAATGACTAGCCATCACCGATTTAAAGGGGGAAATTACTCTTATTTGGATATAGATAGAGCAGAGTTAAGAGTAATTCATAGGTTTTTAGCTAATTCGATTACACAAAGAGGTAAGAATAAGGAAAAGGTAAATGAACAGGATTTGTTTTACCATATGTGTATTCGAGACCCACAAAGCGCTGTAAGTATACCTTATTGTGTGGGTTATTATTTATCAGCTGTGGTTAGGGGGATGAGACCGCATAGCATAATAGGAGGTGGTATATTTATTACTTTGATTGCTGAATATCTCGGTGTGGATATAAGTCGGGGGGGATTACTAATCGAAGAACCAGAACCCCGAGATACAATAGGTTTAAATGTATACCATGGTGCGAAAGTTTTGAAGAGGCGAAATAACGCCGCAGTACGATATAATGGTAGACATCCACATGTTGAGAGAAACCAACAGCAAGGTAATGTAGGAGGGGGAAATGAAATGGCAGAAATGCAAAGGTTTATAGCTTCACAAGAGTATGAAAATGCTAGAAATAGAGCATTTGAAGATTGGCAAGTTCATCAAAACCAAATAATAGCTTATTGCCAACATATAGGTAGAAACTATATTCCTACTCCATCGCCCATATTCCCTCCCTGGTCTATAGAGATCCAACCACCGTATCCTACGTATAACCCAGCCGAAGCATTTTATAGCACATATGGCTATGCATGGAACCCCTTCTGGTACCAGTATCATCCCTAGTCTACTTAGTTTTTTTTTTTTATTTGTAATGTTGATACATTTAATACTTATGTTGGATTTGTAATAGTTTTATTATT
Organism: Rutidosis leptorrhynchoides; assembly: GCF_046630445.1. Lineage (NCBI taxonomy): Eukaryota > Viridiplantae > Streptophyta > Magnoliopsida > Asterales > Asteraceae > Rutidosis > Rutidosis leptorrhynchoides. The sequence continues at coordinate 26,240,747 of NC_092340.1, forward strand.
TTCTAAATTTTATTATTAGATTTTAATAATTTTTGAATGTGGGGTAATATACCAAACTTCAAAAATATATATATATGTTTGCAGTTTATCTTATGTACACAACAGGGTAAAACAACGCATTTTCAAAGACTGGCATTAAGTTCAGCAAAAGCAACTAATTTTGACGACAAGATGCAAAATATATGTGAAATAACAACAAGACGGAATGAACAAATGATATGCACCATTTATCATTCAGCAAACAAACGCCAATATGTTTGGAAACTTTGGTAAAATTTAATCATTTTCACACAAATCACCCTCAATAATTTAAATTGTTACTGATTTCTTGCAAATGAGGGCATTGCAAGATCTTAAGTGTGGGAAGGGGTTAAATTCTTTCGGATTTTAAAATTTTTACTTTATACACTTGGTTACCATTAAAAATACTAGTAAAGCAGTAGTTGTATTAGAATCTAGTGCTCTCTGATAATAAAGAACAGCCCTAGTCTTATATACTGACTACCCAATTCTAGTAAAATTTTTCAAAATTTTCAATTAAATGAACTCAAAATCATGTTTATACATGTTTATGAATGATAAAACTAGGTTTTAACACCGAAATTATTGTTACCTCGGAAAGGACATAAATTGAGAAACAAACCAAAATGTTAAAATTCATTTAAAATGGAATAAAGGACAATAAAAAGGAAAATAAAAGCCAAGTGTGGGAAAATTTACCAAGATATTTTAAACATCTGTCACATACTTTTGCTTTGGACTAAACTAAACTGTTTTACCCGATGAAAGAAAAGAAGAGATGGATCTACACGATGAATCAATTCCATCATTAAAAGGAAGTAAAGTCTTTCAAAAAAGAAACACGCTTCTTGATTTAGGTCAGGAAGTTGTCGTCCAGACCAGCTGTAGGTTGACGAAAAATCTAGAAAAGTCATCACTAAAATCAGCAGGAAATCCACGGACCTCAGCATTAAACAGGGTCGCCAAGTGGTCAGATTTATCCTAACCATGAGAAGGATTTATCTCGTACAATGGGGGGCACCATGCAAATTAGCTGGATAAGACTAATGAATCAGATCCCCAGAAAGGATAATCTCCTTAAAAGATCAAAAATCAGCTTTTACGCCTGATATTACTCAATCCTTGAGATTGACCTTAAAGATTGAGAATTACAAACTCATGGAATTCAATGATATCTAAACTCGAGCCTGAACGAGAAAATATTTTGATCAAAATTACAAACCGATTTGTTTTCTAAAAACCCATTTTCAATGCGTTCATTACCATTGAACGTAAAATCCTAGGAATTCACCTGGAATTCATTAGGTCACCTGAACCAAATCGGGTGTCAACCGTAAGAACGGTGGTTGCATAGCATGGTCAAAGACAGGACCTTGTGCCAGACCGATAAATTAAAAGGGTGAGCTTTACTATTGCTCCTACAAAGGATAGTAATTGCATCCGACACGTTATAGACCATAATTAAAAGCATGTCAGAGGACATTGCCTTAACAGTTGCTTGTTCAACGCTTTCCTTTACAACCGGACGGTAGTTTGCCGAAAGGTAATATACGGGACAAGTAAACTGGACGTGTTGCTTTCCTAATACAAGGTTAGCAAGTAGGTGACACAAAACTGCAAGTTTTGAGCTAAAATTTTCAAATCTGAAACCCACCAAACCCACAAAAATAATTTGCAAACACCGGTGAAGGGTTATTCTGGAAAACTTATCTAGGGTAAAAACTAGATTTAATTTTCAAAAGATCAAATCTTTTCATAAAGATCCAATTTCCTTAATGGATCTAAATTTTTATAGTCATGTGGGACTGTAAACCATATCGTTACTACCATTGTTTATACCGCCGTATAGAAATCACTGATGTACAAAGTGTGAAGAATAAAGAAGTGATTCTAGTATTTCAAGACTATATTGCTTGAGGACAAGCAACGCTCAAGTGTGGGAATATTTGATAATGCTAAAAACGAACATATATTTCATAGCATTATTCCCCAAGAAAGACAAGCTTTTAGTTGCAATTGTTCTATTTACAAGTGATATTCGTTTAAATAATAAAAGGTGAAGACAAAAGACAGATTTGACGAATTGAAGACGCAAACGACCAAAAAGCTCAAAAGTACAAAATACAATCAAAGAGGTTCCAATTATTGATAAGAAACGTCTCAAAATTACAAGAGTACAAGATTCAAAACGCAAAGTACAAGATATTAAATTGCACGCAAGGACGTTCGAAAATCCGGAACCGGGACCAGAGTCAACTCTCAACGCTCGACGCAACGGACTAAAAATTACAAGTTAACTATGTATATAAATATAATATAATATATAATTAATTCTTAAAATTAATATATATATTATAATATATTTATAAAACGTCGGCAAATCAAAAGACAAACCTTTGTGAGCTGGAATTACGAACTCCGCGAGTTGCGGAGTATGGAGGCCAAAAATGCCGCGACTCGCGGAGCAGCCAAATACGAAAATCCCTATAAAACCCAACGAATTCTGATCATTTTTATCATCCAATATATATCAATCTCTTTATCTATATACGTAATATTTATATTTATAATTTATATTTTAATTTTAATTTTAATTTTAATCCTAATAATAAGGGTATGTTAGCGAATGTTGTAAGGGTGTAAGTCGAAATTCTGTCCGTGTAACGCTACGCTATTTTTAATCATTGTAAGCTATGTTCTCCTTTTTAAATTAATGTCTCGTACTTAAGTTATTATTATGCTTATTTAAGACAAAGTAATCATGATGTTGGGCTAAAAATATTAAAATTGGGTAATTGGGCTTTGTACCATAATTGGGGTTTGGACAAAAGAACGACACTTGTGGAAATTAGACTATGAGCTATTAATGGGCTTTATATTTGTTTAACTAAATGATAGTTTGTTAATTTTAATATAAAGATTTACAATTGGATGTACCTATAAATAACCATATACACTCGATCGGACACGATGGGCGGGGTATTTATTTGTACGAATAATCGTTCATTTAACCGGACACGGGAATGGATTAATAGTCTATGGAATTATTAAAACAGGGTTGAAATTATGTACAATGACACTTGGCATAATTGTTAACAAAGTATTAAAACCTTGGGTTACACGCAGTCGATATCCTGGTGTAATTATTAAACAAAGTATTAAAACCTTGTTACAGTTTAAGTCCCCAATTAGTTGGAATATTTGACTTCGGGTATAAGAATAAATTGACGAGGACACTCGCACTTTAAATTTATGACCGATGGACTGTTATGGACAAAAACCAGACGGACATATTAAATAATCCAGGACAAAGGACAATTAACCCATGGGCATAAAACTAAAATCAACACGTCAACCATCATGGTTACGGAAGTTTAAATAAGCATAATATATTTTATTTCATTTTTCCTCGTATTTTAATTTATTGTCATTTTAATTATTGTTATTTATTTAATATTGTTAGTTAAATATCGTCATTTACTTTACGCTTCGCTTAAAATATAAAATCAACAAACCGGTCATTAAACGGTAAAACCCCCTTTTATATATTATTAATATAATATATTTTGTACGAATATAATTGTTTAAAATATAGTGTGAAATAAGCCAGCTCCCTGTGGAACGAACTGGACTTACTAAAAACTATACTACTCTACGATTAGGTACACTGCCTATAGTTTTGTAGCAAGGTTTAGGTATATCCCATTTGTAGAGTAGGTTTAGTGTTGTAGCAAGGTTGCTACAACACTATAGGCAGTGTACCTAATCGTAGAGTAGTATAGTTTTTAGTAAGTCCAGTTCGTTCCACAGGGAGCTGGCTTATTTCACACTATATTTTAAACAAATATATTCGTACAAAATATATTATATTAATAATATATAAAAGGGGGTTTTACCGTTTAATGACCGGTTTGTCGATTTTATATTTTAAGCGAAGCGTAAAGTAAATGACGATATTTAACTAACAATATAAAATAAATAACAATAATTAAAATGACAATAAATAAAAGTACGAGGAAAAATGAAATAAAATATATTATGCTTATTTAAACTTCCGTAACCATGATGGTTGACGTGTTGATTTTAGTTTTATGCCCATGGGTTAATTGTCCTTTGTCCTGGATTATTTAATATGTCCGTCTGGTTTTGGTCCATAACAGTCCATCGGTCATAAATTTAAAGTGCGAGTGTCCTCGTCAATTTATTCTTATACCCGAAGTCAAATATTCCAACTAATTGGGGACTTAAACTGTAACAAGGCTTTAATACTTTGTTTAATAATTACACCAGGATATCGACTGCGTGTAACCCAAGGTTTTAATACTTTGTTATCAATTATGCCAAGTGTCCTTGTACATAATTTCACCCCTGTTTTAATAATTCCATAGACTATTAATCCATTCCCGTGTCCGGTTAAATGAACGATTATTCGTACATATAAATACCCCGCCCATCGTGTCCGATCGAGTGTATATGGTTATTTATAGGTACATCCAATTGTAAATCTTTATATTAAAATTAACAAACTATCATTTAGTTAAACAAATATAAAGCCCATTAATAGCCCATAGTCTAATTTCCACAAGTGTCGTTCTTTTGTCCAAACCCCAATTATGGTACAAAGCCCAATTACCCAATTTTAATATTTTTAGCCCAACATCATGATTACTTCGTCTTAAATAAGCATAATAATAACTTAAGTACGAGACATTAATTTAAAAAGGAGAACATAGCTTACATTGATTATTTATCGCGTAGTGTTACACGGACAGAGCTCCGACTTTAAAAACCCGTAAAAATAACTTTTACATAACCTAAACTAATCTAATATAACACTAATCTGTACTATATATATATATATATATATATATATATATATATATATATATATATATATATATATATATATATATATATATATATATATATATATATATATATATATATATATATATATATATATATATATATATATATATATTATATTTATTTATATTATACTACGGAGTATTATTATTATTATGTTATTTTACTCGGCCAAATGCTCGAGCCTTTTATAGGCATTTCTGAAATCTTGTGCTCCGCGAGTCGCGATAGAAAAAGGTTGGGATCTCCGCGAGTCGCGGAGATCGTGAATACAGCTCATCCAAGTTTGGAACTTTGCTTTGCCGACATATTATTTATATAATTATAATATTTAAATAATTAATATAATTATTTAAATATTATATTATATTCTCGTGCATAGTTGACTCATAATTTTTAGTCCGTTGCGTCGAGCGTTGAGAGTTGACTCATGTCCTGGTTCCGGATTTTCAAACGTCCTTTCGTACTATTTTATATCGTGCACTTTACGTTTCGCGATTTGTAATTTGCACAAAAATTGTTCTCCTTAAATTTCAAAATCCGTGCGAGTCTTTTACTCACTTTTTAGTGGCACTTTTAAGTGTACTATGGCTTTAGTGGCACTTTTCAGGCTTTAGTGGCACTTTTTCTTCAATTCTTTAATCTTCGTGCTTCGTCTTCACATTTATTTATTTAAACAATCTCAATGAAAATATAATACAATTACATATAAAAATCTATTATTTAGGAGGGATATTGCTATGAAATATATGTTCCTTTTTAGCCTTATCAAATATCCCCACACTTGAGCGTTGCTTGTCCTCAAGCAATACAGAACTTGAAATAAAAACATACATGAATCACTTTTTTATTCATCACACTTTGTACATTAGTGATTTTGATATGGTGGTATAAACAATGATAGTAACGATAAAACCATGGTTAAAGGTGGGTGTGTCATCCACAGTTGCCTCGGGTTTAGGTCAACGACACTTGCAATCAAATAGCCGATTTACTTTCGGTTTCCAAAGCAAAGTGCACATTTGAAAGGCGGTTTACAGTCCCACATGACTATGAAAATTTAGATCCGTAAGGAAATTGGATCTTTATGAAAACATTTGATCTTTTGAAAATTCAATCTAGTTTTTACCCTAGATAAGTTTTCCGGAATAACCCTTCACCGGTGTTTGCAAATTATTTTTGTGGGTTGTGTGGGTTTCAGATTTGAAAATTTTAGCTCAACACTTGTGGTTTTGTGTTACCCACTTGCTAACCTTGTATTGGGAAAGCAACACGTCCAGTATACTTGCTCCGTATATTACCTTTCGGTAAACTACCGTCCGGTTGTAAAGGAAAGCGATGAATAAGAAACTGTTAAGGCAATGTCCCGTGACTTGCTTTTGATTATGGTCTATAAACATGTCGGATGCTATTACTATCCTTTGTAGGAGCAATAGTGAAATGTCCCGTTCTTATTGATTAAAAACGTTCCATATTAATTGATTTCGTTGCGAGGTTTTGACCTCTATATGAGACGTTTTTCAAAGACTGCATTCATTTTAAAACAAACCATAACCTTTATTTCATCAATAAAGGTTTAAAAAGCTTTACGTAGATTATCAAATAATGATAATCTAAAATATCCTGTTTACACACGACCATTACATAATGGTTTACAATACAAATATGTTACAACAAAATAAGTTTCTTGAATGCAGTTTTTACACAATATCATACAAGCATGGACTCCAAATCTCGTCCTTATTTAAGTATGCGACAGCGGAAGCTCTTAATAATCACCTGAGAATAAACATGCTTAAAATGTCAACAAAAATGTTGGTGAGTTATAGGTTTAACCTATATATATCAAATCATAATAATAGACCACAAGATTTCATATTTCAATACACATCCCATACATAGAGATAAAAGTCATTCATATGGTGAACACCTGGTAACCGACATTAACAAGATGCATATATAAGAATATCCCCATCATTCCGGGACACCCTTCGGATATGATATAAATTTCGAAGTACTAAAGCATCCGGTACTTTGGATGGGGTTTGTTAGGCCCAATAGATCTATCTTTAGGATTCGCGTCAATTAGGGTGTCTGTTCCCTAATTCTTAGATTACCAGACTTAATAAAAAGGGGCATATTCGATTTCGATAATTCAACCATAGAATGTAGTTTCACGTACTTGTGTCTATTTTGTAAATCATTTATAAAACCTGCATGTATTCTCATCCCAAAAATATTAGATTTTAAAAGTGGGACTATAACTCACTTTCACAGATTTTTTACTTCGTCGGGAAGTAAGACTTGGCCACTGGTTGATTCACGAACCTATAACAATATATACATGTATATCAAAGTATGTTCAAAATATATTTACAACACTTTTAATATATTTTGATGTTTTAAGTTTATTAAGTCAGCTGTCCCCGTTAATAACCTACAACTAGTTGTCCACAGTTAGATGTACAGAAATAAATCGATAAATATTATCTTGAATCAATCCACGACCCAGTGTATACGTATCTCAGTATTGATCACAACTCAAACTATATATATTTTGGAATCAACCTCAACCCTGTATAGCTAACTCCAACATTCACATATAGAGTGTCTATGGTTGTTCCGAAATATATATAGATGTGTCGACATGATAGGTCGAAACATTGTATACGTGTCTATGGTATCTCAAGATTACATAATATACAATACAAGTTGATTAAGTTATGGTTGGAATAGATTTGTTACCAATTTTCACGTAGCTAAAATGAGAAAAATTATCCAATCTTGTTTTACCCATAACTTCTTCATTTTAAATCCGTTTTGAGTGAATCAAATTGCTATGGTTTCATATTGAACTCTATTTTATGAATCTAAACAGAAAAAGTATAGGTTTATAGTTGGAAAAATAAGTTACAAGTCGTTTTTGTAAAGGTAGTCATTTCAGTCGAAAGAACGACGTCTAGATGACCATTTTAGAAAACATACTTCCACTTTGAGTTTAACCATAATTTTTGGATATAGTTTCATGCTCATAATAAAAATCATTTTCTCAGAATAACAACTTTTAAATCAAAGTTTATCATAGTTTTTAATTAACTAACCCAAAACAGCCCGCGGTGTTACTACGACGGCGTAAATTCAATTTTACGGGGTTTTTCGTGTTTCCAGGTTTTAAATCATTAAGTTAGCATATCATATAGATATAGAACATATGTTTAGTTGATTTTAAAAGTCAAGTTAGAAGGATTAACTTTTGTTTGCGAACAAGTTTAGAATTAAATAAACTATGTTCTAGTGTTTACAAGTTTAAACCTTCGAATAAGATAGCTTTATATGTATGAATCGAATGATGTTATGAACATCATTACTACCTTAAGTTCCTTGGATAAACCTACTGGAAAAGTGAAAAATGGATCTAGCTTCAATGGATCCTTGGATGGCTCGAAGTTCTTGAAGCAGAATCATGACACGAAAACAAGTTCAAGTAAGATCATCACTTGAAATAAGATTGTCATAGTTATAGAAATTGAACCAAAGTTTGAATATGATTATTACCTTGTATTAGAATGATAACCTACTGTAAGAAACAAAGATTTCTTGAGGTTGGATGATCACCTTACAAGATTGGAAGTGAGCTAGCAAACTTGAAAGTATTCTTGATTTTATGAAACTAGAACTTTTGGAATTTATGAAGAACACTTAGAACTTGAAGATAGAACTTGAGAGAGATCAATTAGATGAAGAAAATTGAAGAATGAAAGTGTTTGTAGGTGTTTTTGGTCGTTGGTGTATGGATTAGATATAAAGGATATGTAATTTTGTTTTCATGTAAATAAGTCATGAATGATTACTCATATTTTTGTAATTTTATGAGATATTTCATGCTAGTTGCCAAATGATGGTTCCCACATGTGTTAGGTGACTCACATGGGCTGCTAAGAGCTGATCATTGGAGTGTATATACCAATAGTACATACATCTAAAAGCTGTGTATTGTACGAGTACGAATACGGGTGCATACGAGTAGAATTGTTGATGAAACTGAACGAGGATGTAATTGTAAGCATTTTTGTTAAGTAGAAGTATTTTGATAAGTGTATTGAAGTCTTTCAAAAGTGTATAAATACATATTAAAACACTACATGTATATACATTTTAACTGAGTCGTTAAGTCATCGTTAGTCGTTACATGTAAGTGTTGTTTTGAAACCTTTAGGTTAACGATCTTGTTAAATGTTGTTAACCCAATGTTTATAATATCAAATGAGATTTTAAATTATTATATTATCATGATATTATCATGTATGAATATCTCTTAATATGATATATATATACATTAAATGTCTTTACAACGATAATCGTTACATATATGTCTCGTTTAAAAATCATTAAGTTAGTAGTCTTGTTTTTACATATGTAGTTCATTGTTAATATACTTAATGATATATTTACTTATCATAGTATCATGTTAACTATATATATATCCATATATATGTCATCATATAGTTTTTACAAGTTTTAACGTTCGTGAATCACCGGTCAACTTGGGTGGTCAATTGTCTATATGAAACACATTTCAATTAATCAAGTCTTAACAAGTTTGATTGCTTAACATGTTGGAAACATTTAATCATGTAAATATCAATCTCAATTAATATATATAAACATGGAAAAGTTCGGGTCACTACAGTACCTACCCGTTAAATAAATTTCGTCCCGAAATTTTAAGCTGTTGAAGGTGTTGACGAATCTTCTGGAAATAGATGCGGGTATTTCTTCTTCATCTGATCCTCACGCTCCCAGGTGAACTCGGGTCCTCTACGAGCATTCCATCGAACCTTAACAATTGGTATCTTGTTTTGCTTAAGTCTTTTAACCTCACGATCCATTATTTCGACGGGTTCTTCGATGAATTGAAGTTTTTCGTTGATTTGGATTTCATCTAATGGAATAGTGAGATCTTCTTTAGCAAAACATTTCTTCAAATTCGAGACGTGGAAAGTGTTATGTACAGCCGCGAGTTGTTGAGGTAACTCAAGTCGGTAAGCTACTGGTCCGACACGATCAATAATCTTGAATGGTCCAATATACCTTGGATTTAATTTCCCTCGTTTACCAAATCTAACAACGCCTTTCCAAGGTGCAACTTTAAGCATGACCATCTCTCCAATTTCAAATTCTATATCTTTTCTTTTAATGTCAGCGTAGCTCTTTTGTCGACTTTGGGCGGTTTTCAACCGTTGTTGAATTTGGATGATCTTCTCAGTAGTTTCTTGTATAATCTCTGGACCCGTAATCTGTCTATCCCCCACTTCACTCCAACAAATCGTAGACCTGCACTTTCTACCATAAAGTGCTTCAAACGGCGCCATCTCAATGCTTGAATGGTAGCTGTTGTTGTAGGAAAATTCTGCTAACGGTAGATGTCGATCCCAACTGTTTCCGAAATCAATGACACATGCTCGTAGCATGTCTTCAAGCGTTTGTATTGTCCTTTCGCTCTGCCCATCAGTTTGTGGATGATAGGCAGTACTCATGTCTAGACGAGTTCCTAATGCTTGCTGTAATGTCTGCCAGACTCTTGAAATAAATCTGCCATCTATATCAGAAATAATAGAGATTGGTATTCCATGTCTGGAGACGACTTCCTTCAAATACAGTCGTGCTAACTTCTCCATCTTGTCATCTTCTCTTATTGGTAGGAAGTGTGCTGATTTGGTGAGACGATCAACTATTACCCAAATAGTATCAAAACCACTTGCAGTCCTTGGCAATTTAGTGATGAAATCCATGGTAATGTTTTCCCATTTCCATTCCGGGATTTCGGGTTGTTGAAGTAGACCTGATGGTTTCTGATGCTCAGCTTTGACCTTAGAACACGTCAAACATTCTCCTACGTATTTAGCAACATCGACTTTCATACCCGGCCACCAAAAATGTTTCTTGAGATCCTTGTACATCTTCCCCGTTCCAGGATGTATTGAGTATCTGGTTTTATGAGCTTCTCTAAGTACCATTTCTCTCATATCTCCAAATTTTGGTACCCAAATCCTTTCAGCCCTATACCGGGTTCCGTCTTCCCGAATATTAAGATGCTTCTCCGATCCTTTGGGTATTTCATCCTTTAAATTTCCCTCTTTTAAAACTCCTTGTTGCGCCTCCTTTATTTGAGTAGTAAGGTTATTATGAATCATTATATTCATAGATTTTACTTTTATGGGTTCTCTGTCCTTCCTGCTCAAGGCATCGGCTACCACATTTGCCTTCCCCGGGTGGTAACGAATCTCAAAGTCGTAATCATTCAATAATTCAATCCACCTACGCTGCCTCATATTCAGTTGTTTCTGATTAAATATGTGTTGAAGACTTTTGTAGTCGGTATATATAATACTTTTGACCCCATATAAGTAGTGCCTCCAAGTCTTTAATGCAAAAACAACAACGCCTAATTCCAAATCATGCGTCGTATAATTTTGTTCGTGAATCTTCAATTGTCTAGACGCATAAGCAATCACCTTCGTTTGTTGCATTAATACACAATCGAGACCTTGCTTTGATGCGTCACAATAAATCACAAAATCATCATTCCCTTCAGGCAATGACAATATAGGTGCCGTAGTTAGCTTTTTCTTCAATAACTGAAACGCTTTCTCTTGTTCATCATTCCATTCAAATTTCTTCCCTTTATGCGTTAATGCAGTCAAGGGTTTTGCTATTCTGGAAAAGTCTTGGATGAACCTTCTGTAGTAACCAGCTAGTCCTAAAAACTGGCGTATGTGTTTCGGAGTTTTCGGGGTTTCCCACTTTTCAACAGTTTCTATCTTTGCCGGATCCACCTTAATACCTTCTTTGTTCACTATGTGACCGAGGAATTGAACTTCTTCCAACCAAAATGCACACTTTGAAAACTTAGCGTACAATTCTTCCTTCCTCAATACTTCTAACACCTTTCTCAAATGTTCACCGTGTTCTTGGTCATTCTTTGAGTAAATAAGTATGTCATCAATGAAAACAATGACAAACTTGTCAAGGTATGGTCCACACACTCGGTTCATAAGGTCCATGAACACAGCTGGTGCATTAGTTAAACCAAATGGCATGACCATAAACTCGTAATGACCGTAACGTGTTCTGAAAGCAGTCTTTGGAATATCATCTTCTTTCACCCGCATTTGATGATACCCGGAACGTAAGTCACTTTTTGAATAAACAGACGAGCCTTGTAGTTGATCAAATAAGTCGTCGATTCTAGGTAGTGGGTAGCGGTTCTTGATGGTAAGTTTGTTCAACTCTCGGTAGTCGATACACAACCTGAATGTACCATCTTTCTTCTTGACAAACAAAACAGGAGCTCCCCACAGTGATGTGCTTGGTCGAATGAAACCACGCTCTAAAAGTTCTTGTAATTGGCTTTGCAGTTCTTTCATCTCGCTGGGTGCGAGTCTGTAAGGAGCACGAGCTATTGGTGCAGCTCCTGGTACAAGATCTATTTGAAATTCAACGGATCGATGTGGGGGTAATCCCGGTAATTCTTTCGGAAATACATCGGGAAATTCTTTTGCAATGGGAACATCATTGATGCTCTTTTCTTCAGTTTGTACTTTTTCGACGTGTGCTAGAACAGCATAGCAACCTTTTCTTATTAGTTTTTGTGCCTTCAAATTACTAATAAGATGTAGCTTCGTGTTGCCCTTTTCTCCGTACACCATTAAGGGTTTTCCTTTTTCTCGTATAATGCGAATTGCATTTTTGTAACAAACGATCTCTGCTTTCACTTCTTTCAACCAGTCCATACCGATTATCACATCAAAACTCCCTAACTCTACTGGTATCAAATCAATCTTAAATGTTTCGCTAACCAGTTTAATTTCTCGATTCCGACATATATTATCTGCTGAAATTAATTTACCATTTGCTAATTCGAGTAAAAATTTACTATCCAAAGGCGTCAATGGACAACTTAATTTAGCACAAAAATCTCTACTCATATAGCTTCTATCCGCACCCGAATCAAATAAAACGTAAGCAGATTTATTGTCAATAAGAAACGTACCCGTAACAAGCTCCGGGTCTTCCTGTGCCTCTGCCGCATTAATATTGAAAACTCTTCCGCGGCCTTGTCCATTCGTGTTCTCCTGGTTCGGGCAATTTCTAATAATGTGGCCAGGTTTTCCACATTTATAACAAACTACATTAGCATAACTTGCTCCGACACTACTTGCTCCGCCATTACTCGTTCCGACACTATTTGTTCCTTTCGTTCTATTAACCCCTGGTCCATAGACCTCACACTTCGCCGCGCTATGACCATTTCTTTTACACTTGTTGTAAAATTTGGTGCAGAACCCCGAGTGATACTTTTCACACCTTTGGCATAGCTGCTTCTGATTGTTGTTGTTGTTGTTGCGGTTATTATTGTTGTTGGGATGATTGTTGTAGTTGCTGTTGTTGTTGTTGTTGTTGTTGTTGTTGTTGGGCCGTTTGTTGTAGTTGCGATTGATGTTGCGATTGTTGGGATAATTGTTGCGATTATTGTTGTAATTGCTGTTGTTGTTGTATTGGTGATTCTTATCACCGTTTTCCTCCCACTTTCTTTTGACTTGCTTCACATTGGCCTCTTCAGCAGTCTGTTCTTTAATTCTTTCTTCAATCTGGTTCACTAGTTTGTGAGCCATTCTACATGCCTGTTGTATGGAGGCGGGCTCGTGTGAACTTATATCTTCTTGGATTCTTTCCGGTAATCCTTTCACAAACGCGTCGATCTTCTCTTCTCATCTTCGAATGCTCCCGGACACAATAGGCACAATTCTGTGAATCGTCTTTCGTACGTGGTAATATCAAATACTTGGGTTCGTAACCCTCTAAGTTCTGTCTTGAGCTTATTGACCTCGGTTCTGGGACGGTACTTCTCGTTCATCAAGTGCTTGAATGTTGACCACGGTAGTGCGTACGCATCGTCTTGTCCCACTTGCTCTAGATAGGTATTCCACCATGTTAACGCAGAACCTGTGAAGGTATGCGTAGCGTACTTCACTTTGTCCTCTTCAGTACACTTACTTATGGCAAACACCGATTCGACCTTCTCGGTCCACCGTTTCAATCCGATCGGTCCTTCGGTTCCATCAAATTTCAAAGGTTTGCAGGCAGTGAATTCTTTGTAGGTGCATCCTACACGATTTCCTGTACTGCTAGATCCAAGGTTATTGTTGGTATGTAGCGCAGCCTGTACTGCGGCTATGTTTGAAGCTAGAAAAGTACGGAATTCCTCTTCATTCATATTCACGGTGTGTCGAGTAGTCGGTGCCATTTCCTTCAAAATAGTCAAATGGAACAAGTTAATCATACAGAATATTAAGAGTAGTTAATAGTATTTCGTAGCATGATATGAACTCATTTATAAAAGCTTTTTCTTCATATTAGCATTTTATAAGTTTAAATTCGGGTAGTACCTATCCGTTAAGTTCATACTTAGTAGCTAATATACAATTCAACTACTACAATTCTATATGAAAAACTGATTATAATAATATTTCGCGTTCAAACTTTTACACAATATTTTACAAACTTACAATACCGCTTATTTTACATATAGCATGAAATATAGCACACAATAAATTTGATACAAGATGGTTGTGAAGATAATTCTAGCTAGTACACAAGTCGTTCAGCAAAGGCAATAAAGACACGTAATTCATACATCCAGAAACAAGTCATGCATTCTGGTTTTAGTAGGATTACTTCCCATCCTTGGTCTTGTGGAACATAACCGTTATGGCCGTTGATAAGACATCGTGTTGTAACGTCGTCAAAGGGACGAGGGTTACGTAATGTCCAACAGTCCCGTAACAATCTAAAAACCTCATTTCTTACCCCAATTACCGACTCCGTCACTTGTGGGAACGTTTTGTTTAATAGTTGTAGCCCGATGTTCTTGTTCTCACTTTGGTGAGAAGCGAACATTACTAATCCGTAAGCATAACATGCTTCTTTATGTTGCATGTTAGCCGGTTTTTCTAAATCACGAAGTCCAATATTCGGATATATTGAGTCAAAATAATTTCTTAACCCATTGCGTAAAATAGCATTTGGGTTCCCCGCAATATATGCGTCAAAGTAAACACATCGTAACTTATGGATTTCCCAATGTGATATCCCCCATCTTTTGAACGAAAGCCTTTTATAAACCAAGGCATTCTTGGAACGTTCTTCGAATGTCTTACAAACTGATCTCGCCTTAAATAGTTGTGCCGAAGAATTTTGACCGACTCTAGACAAGATTTCATCAATCATGTCTCCGGGTAGGTCTCTTAAAATATTGGGTTGTCTATCCATTTTGTGTTTTTATACTGTAAAATAGACAAGAGTTAGATTCATAAAAAAAATACTTATTAATACAAGCAATTTTTACATATATCATAAAGCATAAGCACACTATATTACATATATTACACCACACGAATACAACTATCTTATTCCGACTCGCTTGTTTCTTCTTCTTCGGTTTTGGTTCGTTTTGCCAAGTTTCTAGGGATATATGATGTTCCCCTAATACGAGCCGTCGTTTTCCACATTGGTTTAGAAAAACCTGGTGGTTTAGAGGTTCCCGGGTCATTGTTACAACTTAAGGACTTCCGAGGTTGACGATACATATAAAGTTCATCGGGGTTGGAATTAGATTTCTCTATTTTTATGCCCTTTCCCTTATTATTTTCTTTTGCATTTTTACATTCAGTTGGGGTAATTTCTATAACATCATCGGAATTCTCGTCGGAATCCGATTCATCGGAGAATTGGTAATCCTCCCAATATTTTTCTTCCTTGGCGGAAACACCATTGACCATAATTAACCTTGGTCGGTTGGTTGAGGATTTTCTTTTACTTAACCGTTTTATTATTTCCCCCTTTCTTCATCCGGTTCCGATTCTTCTTCCGGTTCCGATTCTTCTTCTGGTTCCGACTCTTCTTCCGGTTCCTCTTCGGGAACTTGTGAATCAGTTCACGAATCATTCCAATTTACATTTGACTCTTCATTATTATTAGGTGAGTCAATGGGACTTGTTCTAGAGGTAGACATCTATCACATAATATCAAACGCGTTAAGAGATTAATATATCACATAATATTCACATGTTAAAAATATATAGTTTCCAACAAAATTTGTTAAGCAATCATTTTTCAAGTAAACACGGTCGAAGTCCAGACTCACTAATGCATCCTAACAAACTCGATAAGACACACTAATGCAAAATTCTGGTTCTCTAAGACCAACGCTCGGATACCAACTGAAATGTCCCGTTCTTATTGATTAAAAACGTTCCATATTAATTGGTTTCGTTGCGAGGTTTTGACCTCTATATGAGACGTTTTTCAAAGACTTCATTCATTTTAAAACAAACCATAACCTTTATTTCATCAATAAAGGTTTAAAAAGCTTTACGTAGATTATCAAATAATGATAATCTAAAATATCCTGTTTACACACGACCATTACATAATGGTTTACAATACAAATATGTTACAACAAAATAAGTTTCTTGAATGCAGTTTTTACACAATATCATACAAGCATGGACTCCAAATCTCGTCCTTATTTAAGTATGCGACAGCGGAAGCTCTTAATAATCACCTGAGAATAAACATGCTTAAAATGTCAACAAAAATGTTGGTGAGTTATAGGTTTAACCTATATATATCAAATCATAATAATAGACCACAAGATTTCATATTTCAATACACATCCCATACATAGAGATAAAAGTCATTCATATGGTGAACACCTGGTAACCGACATTAACAAGATGCATATATAAGAATATCCCCATCATTCCGGGACACCCTTCGGATATGATATAAATTTCGAAGTACTAAAGCATCCGGTACTTTGGATGGGGTTTGTTAGGCCCAATAGATCTATCTTTAGGATTCGCGTCAATTAGGGTGTCTGTTCCCTAATTCTTAGATTACCAGACTTAATAAAAAGGGGCATATTCGATTTCGATAATTCAACCATAGAATGTAGTTTCACGTACTTGTGTCTATTTTGTAAATCATTTATAAAACCTGCATGTATTCTCATCCCAAAAATATTAGATTTTAAAAGTGGGACTATAACTCACTTTCACAGATTTTTTACTTCGTCGAGAAGTAAGACTTGGCCACTAGTTGATTCACGAACCTATAACAATATATACATGTATATCAAAGTATGTTCAAAATATATTTACAACACTTTTAATATATTTTGATGTTTTAAGTTTATTAAGTCAGCTGTCCTCGTTAATAACCTACAACTAGTTGTCCACAGTTAGATGTACAGAAATAAATCGATAAATATTATCTTGAATCAATCCACGACCCAGTGTATACGTATCTCAGTATTGATCACAACTCAAACTATATATATTTTGGAATCAACCTCAACCCTGTATAGCTAACTCCAACATTCACATATAGAGTGTCTATGGTTGTTCCGAAATATATATAGATTTGTCGACATGATAGGTCGAAACATTGTATACGTGTCTATGGTATCTCAAGATTACATAATATACAATACAAGTTGATTAAGTTATGGTTGGAATAGATTTGTTACCAATTTTCACGTAGCTAAAATGAGAAAAATTATCCAATCTTGTTTTACCCATAACTTCTTCATTTTAAATCCGTTTTGAGTGAATCAAATTGCTATGGTTTCATATTGAACTCTATTTTATGAATCTAAATAGAAAAAGTATAGGTTTATAGTTGGAAAAATAAGTTACAAGTCGTTTTTGTAAAGGTAGTCATTTCAGTCGAAAGAACGACGTCTAGATGACCATTTTAGAAAACATACTTCCACTTTGAGTTTAACCATAATTTTTGGATATAGTTTCATGTTCATAATAAAAATCATTTTCTCAGAATAACAACTTTTAAATCAAAGTTTATCATAGTTTTTAATTAACTAACCCAAAACAGCCCGCGGTGTTACTACGACGGCGTAAATTCGGTTTTACGGTGTTTTTCGTGTTTCCAGGTTTTAAATCATTAAGTTAGCATATCATATAGATATAGAACATGTGTTTAGTTGATTTTAAAAGTCAAATTAGAAGGATTAACTTTTGTTTGCGAACAAGTTTAGAATTAACTAAACTATGTTCTAGTGTTTACAAGTTTAAACCTTCAAATAAGATAGCTTTATATGTATGAATCGAATGATGTTATGAACATCATTACTACCTTAAGTTCCTTGGATAAACCTACTGGAAAAGAGAAAAATGGATCTAGCTTCAATGGATCCTTGGATGGCTCGAAGTTCTTGAAGCAGAATCATGACACGAAAACAAGTTCAAGTAAGATCATCACTTGAAATAAGATTGTCATAGTTATAGAAATTGAACCAAAGTTTGAATATGATTATTACCTTGTATTAGAATGATAACCTACTGTAAGAAACAAAGATTTCTTGAGGTTGGATGATCACCTTACAAGATTGGAAGTGAGCTAGCAAACTTGAAAGTATTCTTGATTTTATGAAACTAGAACTTTTGGAATTTATGAAGAACACTTAGAACTTGAAGATAGAACTTGAGAGAGATCAATTAGATGAAGAAAATTGAAGAATGAAAGTGTTTGTAGGTGTTTTTGGTCGTTGGTGTATGGATTAGATATAAAGGATATGTAATTTTGTTTTCATGTAAATAAGTCATGAATGATTACTCATATTTTTGTAATTTTATGAGATATTTCATGCTAGTTGCCAAATGATGGTTCCCACATGTGTTAGGTGACTCACATGGGCTGCTAAGAGCTGATCATTGGAGTGTATATACCAATAGTACATACATCTAAAAGCTGTGTATTGTACGAGTACGAATACGGGTGCATACGAGTAGAATTGTTGATGAAACTGAACGAGGATGTAATTGTAAGCATTTTTGTTAAGTAGAAGTATTTTGATAAGTGTATTGAAGTCTTTCAAAAGTGTATAAATACATATTAAAACACTACATGTATATACATTTTAACTGAGTCGTTAAGTCATCGTTAGTCGTTACATGTAAGTGTTGTTTTGAAACCTTTAGGTTAACGATCTTATTAAATGTTGTTAACCCAATGTTTATAATATCAAATGAGATTTTAAATTATTATATTATCATGATATTATCATGTATGAATATCTCTTAATATGATATATATACATTAAATGTCTTTACAACGATAATCGTTACATATATGTCTCGTTTAAAAATCATTAAGTTAGTAGTCTTGTTTTTACATATGTAGTTCATTGTTAATATACTTAATGATATATTTACTTATCATAGTATCATGTTAACTATATATATATCCATATATATGTCATCATATAGTTTTTACAAGTTTTAACGTTCGTGAATCACCGGTCAACTTGGGTGGTCAATTGTCTATATGAAACATATTTCAATTAATCAAGTCTTAACAAGTTTGATTGCTTAACATGTTGGAAACATTTAATCATGTAAATATCAATCTCAATTAATATATATAAACATGGAAAAGTTCGGGTCACTACAAATAGTAAAGATCATCCTATGATTTTTCGGTCTGGCACAAGGTCCTGTCTCCGACCATGCTATGCAACCACCGTTCTTACGGTTGACACCCGATTTGGTTCAGGTGACCTAATGAATTCCAGGTGAATTCCTAGGATTTTACGTTCAATGGTAATGAACGCATTGAAAATGGTTTTTCAGAAAACAAATCGGTTTATAATTTTGATCAAAATATTTTCTCGTTCAAGCTCGAGTTTAGATATCATCGAATTCCATGAGTTTGTAATTCTCAATCTTTAAGGTCAATCTCAAGGATTGAGTAATATCAGTCTTAAAAGCTGATTTTTAATCTTTAAGGAGATTATCCTTTCTGGGGATCTGATTCATTAGTCTTATCAAGCTAATTTGCACGGCGCCCTCCCCATTTTACGAGACAGATCCTCTCATGGTTAGGATAAGTCTGACCACCTGGCGACCCTATTTTATGCTGAGGTCCGTGGATTTCCTGCTGATTTTAGTGTTGACTTTTCTAGATTTTTCGTCAACCTACAGCTGGTCTGGACGACAACTTCCTGACCTAAATCAAGAAGCGAGTGTCTTTTTCGGAAGACTTTACTTCCTTTTAATGATGGAATTGATTCATCGTGTAGATCCATCTTTCTTACAGTAAATCGGGTAAAACTTTTTAGTTTAGTCCAAAGCAAAAGTATTTTCAGTTATTTGTTACAGAAATATGTGACATATGTTTAAAATAACTTGGTAAATTTTCCCACACTTGGCTTTGATTTTCCTTTTTATTCTCTTTTATTCCATTTTAAATGAATTCAAGCATTTTAGGTTGTTTCTCAATTTATGTCCTTTCCGAGGTAACGATAATTTCGGTATTAACACCTAGTTTTCATCGTTCATAAATATGTATAAACATGATTTTAACTTCATTTAGTTGAAAATTTTTCAAATTTTCGTAAAATTTGGCAAATAAACCAAGTGTAAACCCGAGAGAATTTATAACCCTTCCCCACACTTGAGATCATGCAATGCCCTCATTTGCATGAAATCAGACTGTAAGTATAAATTTATGAGGGTGATTAGTGTAGAAAAGTGATTGAAAATACCCAGTTTGTAATTACAAAGCTCGTCGAATGATAGATGGTGCGTCTCATCGTTTATTCTTTCTTGTTTTATCACACATGTTTTTCTTCAAAAATGGCTGCTTTTATGAACTGTTTGCTAATCTTTGAAAATGCGTCTTTTACCCTAACTTATCATGCAATTTTGTTAACGAGTTATGCACTAACCCGAACCCCTAATTTAACGTTAAGTGGGGTTAGACTTCTCCACACTTAGCTGACGACATGTGAAGTCGGTAGAATAAGTTCCACGAATTAAAATAGTGAGCCAGTTATTTATATCTCGGGTGGTGTATGATATATCAATGGGTTTAAAGTTTAGACTCACCCGATCGTCTTTACTTAATTCTTTTTTAAGTGTAGCTTTTAGTAAATGGATATGTCTCTTTTCTGGTTCTTGGTCAAATGGATCGATATACACCGACATACATATTATAGGGTGGACAATTCCTAACATTTCCTTCCTTTTATTCTCGGGATTAAAGGTTTCACCTCTATTACCCAATTGGGTGAAATCTGAGGTGTCATTATCTATTACAGCTCGTAGTTCATCTTCGATAGATGACTCATCTATTGAGAATATTGGGTAGTAAGTTTGTGGAATGGTGAATTTCGGGATCGAAGTAGATTCTTCTTCATTAACGGTACTTATCGGTCCCACCACTTTGGTCTTGGGGGTAAAATTTTCAACGTTATCGTTTTCCCAAGAGTACCAATTTGTCACCCTTACTTCTTCTTCTTCATCCATTGATGGATCATTGATTTCGTCGGTAGAGGCTAATGTGTCGATATGTTGTGAAATTGGTAAGACTGAATAAAAAGTATCATCGGGATAGTTGGTGATTTCGGAGCTCTCGAATTCATCAAAATTCGATGATATGAGATTTTCTTGAACAATACTCCTCAGATCAACAGGTGTGTAGTCTGATAGAGTTTCAGCTTGCTGGTTTACAAACTCTCTCATTTGTTCATTTTGAGCATTGAGTTCTTCGAGTTTGATTTTCATATTGTCTAATAAATTTTCAGAAACGTAATTTTCCTCGTCTACTGGTTGTTGAGTTTGGAAATATTCTTGGGAATAATCCCAATTTGAATTGTATTCTTCATAATCATTCCATTCAGGTTCCGTGGGTGCGTAATTTTCCATAGGAACGTAATAATAACATTCCCATGTTGAGTGATAATCTCCACAGATTTCACAACCAGTTATTGTTTCGTCATTTGTGATCCAAGATTGACCGAACGAATTGTCATCAACACCCGTTTGAGAGTATTGTTTTAATTGATTTTGGATATCAAAAAGAGTTTCCATAGCCTTGTTTTCAAAAATTTTCATTTTATTGCGATGGCCAAATTTTAGCTACAATGTGGTGCATTTACTAATTATCCTATTAGTTATAAAAATAGAAAAACTTATATAAGTTGTCCATTTAATAGACTTTTCTGCTTTTGCCCACGTTTCGAATAGCCAAAAGATGCAGCAGGGAGCCAGAACCCTTTAAATCGGAAGCTCACAACTCAGCCACTAACAAATCCAACTATTACTACGAAGCAGAAAATTGTCAACGTCCATTAATTTAACCACTTAAATAATTTTTCTTTCCGTTTGAGATATTAGATAAGAAATAGAGAAAATTTCTAAGTCCTAAAAACTAAAGCGTCGAGAAATAAGAAAGAAAAAGAGTGCGCGTCGACAAACGTCGAAAAATAAAAAGGTCGAAAAATAGGCGTCGACAAATAATAATAAGAAAGTAGCTCGAAACACGGCGTCGTAAAATTCTAAAGCACCTAAATCTTAGTCTAAGGAATAAGCACTTAAGGGATTTTACGGCAAATCTTAAAAAAAAAAAAAAAAAAAAAAAAAAAAAACTAGAAATAAAAATAAACTATTGCAAAAACTAATTTTAAAACTAATTACGAACGAATAAACGATAAAAATACAAATTATAATTAAAATGATAAAAATACAAATTTTATGAAAATATTATTTTTATATTATATTTTATAAAAGTATTAATTTAAATATATATTTAATAATACTAATTAATATTTAAAATACAAATTAAATTAAAAACTTAAAACTAATTATAATAATAATAAGTAAATAGGGTTAATAATAATAATAAATAATAAATACCCCGTAATTAATGATGTTTAGGGTTTCTGTCGGTGGCGGCTCCTCGAGTCGCGGTGACCCAGTTCAAAACCTCCGCGAGTCGCGGAGGGTTCAATTCCAGTTCAAAAACAGGTCAAGTTTCGACAGGTCAGTTTTATTATATATATATATTTTTTTTATTTTTCTGTTTTATATTTTCGGTTTTAATAGTTAAATAAAATATATAAATTAAATAAAAACTTATTTAAAAAAAACTAAATTAAAAATAGAAATACTTTATAATTTTATAAAAATCTTAAAAATTTATATATATATATGTTTTTTTTCGGTTTTTATTAAAAAAAATTTTTCTTTTTTTTTTAGGATTTTATATTGTTTTTCTAAAAATAATATATATTTATACAAAAATGAATTAAAAATATAGAGTTTCGCCGAGTCCCCGGCAGCGGTACCAAAAACTAGATGTTAAAGCTAAGGGGTATGAAATAGTTTATATTTTTACTAGGAAAAGCGATACAAATTACACAAGTTATAATTATTTATTTACAAATGGGATATACCTAAACTGTCATAACCTGACCTTAACCATAAGGACGAATACAATAACATATGATTTCATCGCGAGGTATTGACCTCTATATGCGACATTTTTCAAAAACTGCATTCGTTTTTACAATACAAACCATAGCTTTTATTACAAATACAAGGTTTAAACAACTTAATAATGATTATCGTTTAGCGATAATCTTAGACTTACAAACTTTACATGTGATAATAACAATACGACCTCCAACATATTTTACATTACAAATCCTCCGATATGCAGTTTTATTTTTGACACAAATATGCATACTCAAGATCTTGCTTAAATTCAACATGTTGCAGCGGAAGCTTTTAGTTATCACCTGAGAATAAACATGCTTAAAACGTCAACATAAAGTTGGTGAGATATAGGTTTAATGCCGGCAGCGTTATAAATATAGACCACAAGATTTCATATATAAACGTTTTAATAAAAATATTCTAAGTTGTTGAGCACTTGATAACCATACTTAACATTTAATCAACGTCGCATATTCCCTTTATTATGAAATCTTACTACACCGTACCAAGTGTAGTTACCGAAACGAAGTACTGTGCAACCGTTGAATACTGGTCGTCCAGTCCGGTTGGAGTTGTCAGGCCCGATAGATCTATCAACAGGATTCGCGTTTACAATACCTCATGTAAATAATAGTTACCAAGTTACAGGGAAGTATGCCAGTGGTACAACTCAACGTAGAATATATATTTTTAATCACTTGTGTCCATAACGTAAATCATAAAATGCATGTATTCTCATCCCGAAATATTTAGAGTTTAAAAGTGGGACTATATACTCACCTTTTCCTTGAAGGTATTTAACTCGACTTGGTCTCCGATAGATATCACGAACCTAACCATATATATAATATATCAACATATTTTCTTTTCAAGTAATCGTTACATATATATACATATATACTTATAATACTTTTAATATTTTCTTAGTCCGTAGTTAGCAGTCTGTTGTTAATGGTCCACAATTAGTTGCTCAATAAAATAAATAAAGACCCCATCGTATTCGTATTGATCAGAATTAATCTCGACCCATGGTACCATGTTGTCAAATGACGTGTTGCGTACATAAAGTACCGTGTTGTCAGATGACGTGTTGCGTACAATCATGAGGTCTTATGATTAATTTTCTCGTGTTGTTTACGGGTGGTCCTGGAATATATAAAATCAAATCATAAGTAAATATATATTAAATATTATGTTAATTAGCCAAGATATGATTAATCCGATTTTGTCATAATATGATATATTACAGGTTTTGAAGTGTTTTAAAAATCAAATTAGAAGGATCTATTTAGTTTGCGAACAGGTTTGAAATCATTCAAACTATGTTCTTGTTGTTAAAAATTTTATAACACAAAATAAGATAGATATATAAATATGAATTGAATAAGATTATGAATAAGGTTACTACCTCAAGTTACTTGGATAAAGCTACTGGAAAAGATAGAAAATAATCTTGATCAAACTTTCTTATGATGATTATAGGTTGTTCATGAAGCTAGTTCTTCATGAGTATTTGCTGAGATTGTGAAGAACACTTAGAGTTCCTAAGAGTGTGTTTTTGGTTAGAGAAAGATGGTTGTAAGAATGAAATGAAAAACCAAGGTGATGGTGATACTTATAGGACAGTCTGGTTATTGAGGGAACAAGGACAAATTATTGTGTTGAATTTTTGAGTAATAATGTATGCTAGCTTACAAATAAAATTCCCTCTTATCTAGGGCAGATCTAAAGCTGATAAGGATATTGATTTGATGTGTATTTACCAATAGTAAATACGTATGGATGATGAGTATGATACGGTAAAAGAAGCTCAAAATCGGGCTTTTATTTTGGGTCCAACCGGGCCAAAAATAAAATTTTTAGACATTTTTAATAAAGCAATGTCAGCTCGACCCCAGCCAGGGGCTCTGCCCCTTGGACCCCGCCAGGGGTTGCCACCCCTTGGACCCCGCTTATCTGGGGCGCTGCCCCCGAACCCCCGTCATAATCGAGATAAGTTCAAACAAGTGTGCACTCCACACTTCCCCAAACTTGTTCGATATTTATCAAGATTATTTTGGTTACAAATTAATCCCATTACACTTAAATCATATTGGTGACATAAATCACAACACATTATAGATTGTAAGTATATATGTCAAAGAACGTTACATATAGTTATCGTTTTGAAAACTTAAGTTAGTGGTCTCAAAGTATACTTATAACTCATTGTTGTTAGCTCACAATGAAATGTTAAACCATCCTTAAATCATGTTAAATATGTATAGATATGTACATATACATAATCGTATAATTATCGTGTGTTATATAGTTCGTGATATCATCGGTCAAATTGGACGGTCAAACGTTGTATAAAACTCTTTTCAAAAATATAAGTCTCAACAGTTTGAATTGCTTATCATGTTAGTAAGGTTTAATTTGTGTAAATATTAATCTCATAAGTATAGAACGAACGGAAAATTCCGGGTCGTTACAGTACCTACCCGTTAAATAAATTTCGTCCCGAAATTTTAAAATTGTACCTATTTTGCGTTCTCGGGAAACAAATGTGGGTACTTTTGTTTCATCTTATCCTCTCGTTCCCAAGTAAACTCGGGACCCCTTCGAGCATTCCAACGAACCTTAACGATTGGTATCTTGCTCTGCTTGAGTTGTTTAACTTCACGGTCCATGATTTCGACTGGTTCTTCTATGAATTGTAGTTTCTCGTCGACTTGGATTTCTTCAAGAGGAATGGTGAGGTCTTCCTTTGCAAGACACTTCTTAAGGTTTGAAACGTGAAATGTATTATGTACTCCGGCGAGTTGTTGTGGTAATTCGAGTCGATAAGCTACCGATCCAATGCGTTCGATGATCTTGAATGGGCCTACATACCTTGCGTTCAGTTTACCTCTTTTTCCAAAACGTATTACACCTTTCCAAGGTGACACCTTTAACATAACCATGTCACCGATCTGAAACTCTAATGGTTTCCTTCGGACATCGGCGTAGCTCTTTTGGCAACTACGGGCTGTTTTCAATCTCTCCTTGATTTGTACTATCTTCTCAGTCGTTTCGTGTATGATCTCGGGACCAGTTAAATGTCGATCCCCTACTTCATTCCAACAGATAGGGGATCTACACTTCCTTCCATACAGTGCTTCGAATGGTGCAGCTTTAATGCTCGCATGATAACTGTTATTATACGAGAATTCTGCTAATGGTAGATATTTATCCCATCCGTTTCCAAAATCGATCACACATGCCCTAAGCATGTCTTCAAGATTCTGAATTGTTCTTTCACTCTGCCCGTCAGTTTGTGGATGATATGCGGTGCTCATATCCAAACGAGTTCCCAGGGCCTCCTGTAGTGATTGCCAAAACTTTGATGTAAATCTACTATCACGATCGGAGATAATGGAAATAGGTATTCCATGCCTTGAAACAATTTCCTTTATGTATAATCGTAATAGTTTCTCCATTCTATCCGTTTCCTTTATAGGCAAGAAATGTGCAGATTTTGTGAGACGATCAACTATTACCCAAATGGTGTCATAACCCCAGGCAGTCTTAGGTAACTTTGTGATGAAATCCATGGTAATACCGTCCCATTTCCATTCTGGGATTTCTGGTTGTTGAAGTAACCCTGACGGCTTCTGGTGTTCTGCTTTGACTTTGGAAAAAGTTAAACATTCCCCAACATATGTTGCAACGTCTGTCTTCAAATTAGGCCACCAATAATGCGTCTTAAGATCTTGATACATCTTTCCAACTCCAGGATGTATTGAGTATCTTGTCTTATGTGCCTCATTCAATATCAACTTCCTTAATCCACCCAACTTTGGTACCCAAATACGGTTTGCAAAATATCGAATTCCGTCTTCCCGTATAACGAGTTGTTTCCCATACTTCTTCATTATTTCATTTCCTATGTTTTCTTTAGTAAGAGCTTCTCGTTGAGCCTCTTTGATTTGTGAGTTGAGATTCATGCAAATTTTTATGTTCATTGCTCGTACTCGAATTGGTTCTCGTTCCTTTATGCTTAGAGCGTCGGCCACTACATTCGCTTTCCCAGGATGATAGCGAATCTCACAATCATAGTCGTTTATCAGCTCGACCGACCTACGTTGCCTCATGTTCAGCTGTTTCTGATCGAAGATATGTTAAAGGCTTTTATGATCGGTAAACACAGTGCCAGGGGATCTGCCCCTTGGACCCCGCCAGGGGTTGCCACCCCTTGGACCCCACTTATCAGGGGCGCTGCCCCCGAACCCCCGTCATAATCAAGATAAGTTCAAACAAGTGTGCACTCCACACTTCCCCAAACTTGTTCGATATTTATCAAGATTATTTTGGTTACAAATTAATCCCATTACACTTAAATCATATTGGTGACATAAATCATAACACATTATAGATTGTAAGTATATATGTCAAAGAACGTTACATATAGTTATCGTTTTGAAAACTTAAGTTAGTGGTCTCAAAGTATACTTATAACTCATTGTTGTTAGTTCACAATGAAATGTTAAACCATCCTTAAATCATGTTAAATATGTATAGATATGTACATATACATAATCGTATAATTATCATGTGTTATATAGTTCGTGATATCATCGGTCAAATTGGACGGTCAAATGTTGTATAAAACTCTTTTCAAAAATATAAGTCTCAACAGTTTGAATTGCTTATCATGTTGGTAAGGTTTAATTTGTGTAAATATTAATCTCATAAGTATAGAACGAACGGAAAATTCCGGGTCGTTACATAAACCTTGCTACAACACTATAGGCAGTGTACCTAATCGTAGAGTAGTATAGTTTTTAGTAAGTCCGGTTCGTTCCACAGGGAGCTGGCTTATTTCACACTATATTTTAAACAATTATATTCGTACAAAATATATTATATTAATAATATATAAAAGGGGGTTTTACCGTTTAATGACCGGTTTGTCGATTTTATATTTTAAGTGAATCGTAAAGTAAATGACGATATTTAACTAACAATATAAAATAAATAACAATAATTAAAATGACAATAAATAAAAGTACGATGAAAAATGAAATAAAATATATTATGCTTATTTAAACTTCCGTAACCATGATGGTTGACGTGTTGATTTTAGTTTTATGCCCATGGGTTAATTGTCCTTTGTCCTGGATTATTTAATATGTCCGTCTGGTTTTTGTCCATAACAGTCCATCGGTCATAAATTTAAAGTGCGAGTGTCCTCGTCAATTTATTCTTATACCCGAAGTCAAATATTCCAACTAATTGGGGACTTAAACTGTAACAAGGCTTTAATACTTTGTTTAATAATTACACCAGGATATCGACTGCGTGTAACCCAAGGTTTTAATACTTTGTTATCAATTATGCCAAGTGTCCTTGTACATAATTTCACCCCTGTTTTAATAATTCCATAGACTATTAATCCATTCCCGTGTCCAGTTAAATGAACGATTATTCGTACATATAAATACCCCGCCCATCGTGTCCGATCGAGTGTATATGGTTATCTATAGGTACATCCAATTGTAAATCATTATATTAAAATTACCAAACTATCATTTAGTTAAACAAATATAAAGCCCATTAATAGCCCATAGTCTAATTTCCACAAGTGTCGTTCTTTTGTCCAAACCCCAATTATGGTACAAAGCTCAATTACCCAATTTTAATATTTTTAGCCCAACATCATGATTACTTCATCTTAAATAAGCATAATAATAACTTAAGTACGAGACATTAATTTAAAAAGGAGAACATAGCTTACATTGATTATTTATCGCGTAGTGTTACACGGACAGAGCTCCGACTTTAAAAACCCGTAAAAATAACTTTTACATAACCCAAACTAATCTAATATAACACTAATATATATATATATATATATATATATATATATATATATATATATATATATATATATATATATATATATATATATATATTATATATTTATTTATATTATACTACGGAGTATTATTATTATTATGTTATTTTACTCGGCCAAATGCTCGAGCCTTTTATAGGCATTTCTGAAATCTTGTGCTCCGCGAGTCACGATAGAAAAAGGCTGGGATCTCCGCGAGTCGCGGAGATCGTGAATACAGCCAAAAAGATTTAGATTAGTTTGGGTTATGTAAAAGTTATTTTTACGGGTTTTTAAAATTGGAGCTCTGTCCGTGTAACACTACGCGATAAATAATCAATGTAAGCTATGTTCTCCTTTTTAAATTAATGTCTCGTACTTAAGTTATTATTATGCTTATTTAAGACAAAGTAATCATGATGTTGGGCTAAAAATATTAAAATTGGGTAATTGGGCTTTGTACCATAATTGGGGTTTGGACAAAAGAACGACACTTGTGGAAATTAGACTATGGGCTATTAATGGACTTTATATTTGTTTAACTAAATGATAGTTTGTTAATTTTAATATAAAGATTTACAATT
This sequence comes from Rutidosis leptorrhynchoides, assembly GCF_046630445.1. Taxonomy (NCBI): domain Eukaryota; kingdom Viridiplantae; phylum Streptophyta; class Magnoliopsida; order Asterales; family Asteraceae; genus Rutidosis; species Rutidosis leptorrhynchoides. The sequence goes on from NC_092340.1 coordinate 26,270,437, forward strand.
GGATGTACCTATAAATAACCATATACACTCGATCGGACACGATGGGCGGGGTATTTATATGTACGAATAATCGTTCATTTAACCGGACACGGGAATGGATTAATAGTCTATGGAATTATTAAAACAGGGGTGAAATTATGTACAAGGACACTTGGCATAATTGATAACAAAGTATTAAAACCTTGGGTTACACGCAGTCGATATCCTGGTGTAATTATTAAACAAAGTATTAAAACCTTGTTACAGTTTAAGTCCCCAATTAGTTGAAATATTTGACTTCGGGTATAAGAATAAATTGACGAGGACACTCGCACTTTAAATTTATGACCGATGGACTGTTATGGACAAAAACCAGACGGACATATTAAATAATCCAGGACAAAGGACAATTAACCCATGGGCATAAAACTAAAATCAACACGTCAACCATCATGGTTACGGAAGTTTAAATAAGCATAATATATTTTATTTTATTTTTCCTCGTACTTTTATTTATTGTCATTTTAATTATTGTTATTTATTTTATATTGTTAGTTAAATATCGTCATTTTCTTTACGCTTCACTTAAAATATAAAATCGACAAACCGGTCATTAAACGGTAAAACCCCCTTTTATATATTATTAATATAATATATTTTGTACGAATATAATTGTTTAAAATATAGTGTGAAATAAGCCAGCTCCCTGTGGAACGAACCGGACTTACTAAAAATTATACTACTCTACGATTAGGTACACTGCCTATAGTGTTGTAGCAAGGTTTAGGTATATCCCATTTGTAAATAATTAATTATAACTTGTGTAATTTGTATCGCTTTTCCTAGTAAAAATATAAACTATTTCATACCCCTTAGCTTTAACATCAAGTTTTTGGCGCCGCTGCCAGGGACTCGGCGAAACGCTATATTTTTAATTTATTTTTGTATAAATATATTTTTATATATTTTTAGAAAAATAATATAAAATTTAAAAAAAAACAAAAAAAAACATTTTTTTCAAACTCCACGACTCACGGAGTTTGAAGGCTTAAAACTCCACGACTCGCGGAGCCGCCCTAACCAGCCTGACCAGAAACCCTATTTCGCATTAATTACGGGGTATTATTAATTATTATTATTATTTAACCCTAATTACTTTATTATTATTATTATTATTTAGTTTAAGTTTTTAAATTAATTAGTTATAATTAATTATATTTAGTTTTAATATATAAAAAATTAATACTTTTATAAAATATAAAAATAAAAATATAAAAATAATATTTTTTATAAAAATAAGTAATTTTATCACTTTTTATAATTTGTATCCTTTTATTTAGTGTAATCGTAATATTTTATATATTTTTCGTTCGCAATTAGTTTTAAAATTAGTTTTTCCGTAGTTATTTTATATGTATAGATTCTTAGGCTTTGCCGTAAAATCCCTTAAGTGCTATTTCTTTAGACTAAGATTTAGGTGCTTTAGAATTTTGCGACGATTTTAAAATTTTAGTGCCTTTTAAGTCACGACTCGCTACTTTCTTATTTTTATTTTTCGACGTTTTTCGACGCGTATTTTTTTCTTTCTTATTTCTCGACGCTTTAGTTTTTAGGACTTAGAAATTTTCTCTATTTCTTATCTACTATCTCAAACGGAAAGAAAAATTATTTAAGTGGTTAAATTAATGGACGTTGACAATTTTCTGCTTCGTAGTAATAGTTGGATTTGTTAGTGGCTGAGTTGTGAGCTTCCGATTTAAAGGGTTCTGGCTCCCTGCTGCATCTTTTGGCTATTCAAAACGTGAGCAAAAGCAGAAAAGTCTATTAATTGGACAACTTATATAAGTTTTTCTATTTTTATAACTAATAGGATAATTAGTAAATGCACCACATTGTAGCTAAAATTTGGCCATCGCAATAAAATGGAAAATTTTGAAAACAAGGCTATGGAAACTCTTTTTGATATCCAAAATCAATTAAATCAATACTCTCAAATGGGTGTTGATGACAATTCGTTCGGTCAATCTTGGATCACGAATGACGAAACAATAACTGGTTGTGAAATCTGTGGAGATTATCACTCAACATGGGAATGTTATTATTACGTTCCTATGGAAAATTACGCACCCACGGAACCTGAATGGAATGATTATGAAGAATACAATTCAAATTAGGATTATTCCCAAGAATATTTCCAAACTCAACAACCAGTAGATGAGGAAAATTACGTGTCTGAAAATGTATTAGACAATATGAAAATCAAACTCGAAGAACTCAATGCTCAAAATGAACAAATGAGAGAGTTTGTAAACCGGCAAGCTGAAACTCTATCAGACTACACACCTGTTGATCTGAGGAGTATTGTGCAAGAAAATCTCATATCATCGAATTTTGATGAATTCGAGAGCTCCGAAATCACCAACTATCCCGATGATACTTTTTATTCAGTCTTACCAATTTCACAACATATCGACACATTAGCCTCTACCGACGAAATCAACGATCCATCAATAGATGAAGAAGAAGAAGTAAGGGTGACAAATTGGTACTCTTGGGAAAACGATAACGTTGAAAATTTTACCCCCGAGACCAAAGTGGTGGGACCGATAAGTACCGTTAATGAAGAAGAATCTACTTCGATCCTGAAATTTACCATTCCACAAACTTCCAACCCAATATTCTCAATAGATGAGTCATCTATCGAAGATGAACTACGAGCTGTAATAGATAATGACACCTCAGATTTCACCCAATTGGGTAATAGAGGTGAAACCTTTAATCCCGAGAATAAAAGGAAGGAAATGTTAGGAATTGTCCACCCTATAATATGTATGTCGGTGTATATCGATCCATTTGACCAAGAACCAGAAAAGAGACATATCCATTTACTAAAAGCTACACTTAAAAAAGAATTAAGTAGTGACGATCGGGTGAGTCTAAACTTTAAACCCATTGATATATCATACACCACCCGAGATATAAATAACTGGCTCACTATTTTAATTCGTGGAACTTATTCTACCGACTTCACATGTCGTCAGCTAAGTATGGAGAAGTCTAACCCCACTTAACGTTAAATTAGGGGTTCGGGTTAGTGCATAACTCGTTAACAAAAATGCATGATAAGTTAGGGTAAAAGACGCATTTTCAAAGATTAGCAAACAGTTCATAAAAGCAGCCATTTTTGAAGAAAAACATGTGTGATAAAACAAGAAAGAATAAACGATGAGACGCACCATCTATCATTCGACGAGCTTTGTAATTACAAACTGGGTATTTTCAATCACTTTTCTACACTAATCACCCTCATAAATTTATACTTAGAGTCTGATTTCATGCAAATGAGGGCATTGCATGATCTCAAGTATGGGGAAGGGTTATAAATTCTCTCGGGTTTACACTTGGTTTATTTGCCAAATTTTGCGAAAATTTGAAAAATTTTCAACTAAATGAAGTCAAAATCATATTTATACATATTTATGAACAATGAAAACTAGGTGTTAATACCGAAATTATCGTTACCTCGGAAAGGACATAAATTGAGAAACAACCTAAAATGCTTGAATTCATTTAAAATGGAATAAAAGAGAATAAAAAGGAAAATAAAAGCCAAGTGTGGGAAAATTTACCAAGTTATTTTAAACATATGTCACATATTTCTGTAACAAATAACTGAAAATACTTTTGCTTTGGACTAAACTAAAAAGTTTTACCCGATTTACTGTAAGAAAGATGGATCTACACGATGAATCAATTCCATCATTAAAAGGAAGTAAAGTCTTCCGAAAAAGACACGCGCTTCTTGATTTAGGTCAGGAAGTTGTCGTCCAGACCAGCTGTAGGTTGACGAAAAATCTAGAAAAGTCAACACTAAAATCAGCAGGAAATCCACAGACCTCAGCATAAAACAGGGTCGCCAGGTGGTCAGACTTATCCTAACCATGAGAGGATCTGTCTCGTAAAATGGGGAGGGCGCCGTGCAAATTAGCTTGATAAGACTAATGAATCAGATCCCCAGAAAGGATAATCTCCTTAAAGATTAAAAATCAGCTTTTAAGACTGATATTACTCAATCCTTGTGATTGACCTTAAAGATTGAGAATTACAAACTCATGGAATTCGATGATATCTAAACTCGAGCTTGAACGAGAAAATATTTTGATCAAAATTATAAACCGATTTGTTTTCTGAAAAACCATTTTCAATGCGTTCATTACCATTGAACGTAAAATCCTAGGAATTCACCTGGAATTCATTAGGTCACCTGAACCAAATCGGGTGTCAACCGTAAGAACGGTGGTTGCATAGCATGGTCGGAGACAGGACCTTGTGCCAGACCGAAAAATCATAGGATGATCTTTACTATTGCTCCTACAAAGGATAGTAATAGCATCCGACACGTTTATAGACCATAATCAAAAGCAAGTCACGGGACATTGCCTTAACAGTTTCTTGTTCATCGCTTTCCTTTACAACCGGACGGTAGTTTACCGAAAGGTAATATACGGAGCAAGTATACTTGACGTGTTGATTTCCCAATACAAGGTTAGCAAGTGGGTAACACAAAACCACAAGTGTTGAGCTAAAATTTTCAAATCTGAAACCCACACAACCCACAAAAATAATTTGCAAACACCGGTGAAGGGTTATTCCGGAAAACTTATCTAGGGTAAAAACTAGATTGAATTTTCAAAAGATCAAATGTTTTCATAAAGATCCAATTTCCTTACGGATCTAAATTTTCATAGTCATGTGGGACTGTAAACCGCCTTTCAAATGTGCACTTTGCTTTGAAAACCGAAAGTAAATCGGCTATTTGATTGCAAGTGTCGTTGACCTAAACCCGAGGCAACTGTGGATGACACACCCACCTTTAACCATGGTTTTATCGTTACTATCATTGTTTATACCACCATATCAAAATCACTAATGTACAAAGTGTGATGAATAAAAAAGTGATTCATGTATGTTTTTATTTCAAGTTCTGTATTGCTTGAGGACAAGCAACGCTCAAGTGTGGGGATATTTGATAAGGCTAAAAAGGAACATATATTTCATAGCAATATCCCTCCTAAATAATAGATTTTTATATGTAATTGTATTATATTTTCATTGTAATTGTTTAAATAAATAAATGTGAAGACGAAGCACGAAGATTAAAGAATTGAAGAAAAAGTGCCACTAAAGCCTGAAAAGTGCCACTAAAGCCATAGTACACTTAAAAGTGCCACTAAAAAGTGAGTAAAAGACTCGCACGGATTTTGAAATTTAAGGAGAACAATTTTTGTGCAAATTACAAATCGCGAAACGTAAAGTGCACGATATAAAATAGTACGAAAGGACGTTTGAAAATCCGGAACCAGGACATGAGTCAACTCTCAACGCTCGACGCAACGGACTAAAAATTACGAGTCAACTATGCACGAGAATATAATATAATATTTAAATAATTATATTAATTATTTAAATATTATAATTATATAAATAATATGTCGGCAAAGCAAAGTTCCAAACTTGGATGAGCTGTATTCACGATCTCCGCGACTCGCGGAGATCCCAGCCTTTTTCAATCGTGACTCGCGGAGCACAAGATTTCAGAAATGCCTATAAAAGGCTCGAGCATTTGGTCGAGTAAAATAACATAATAATAATAATACTCCGTAGTATAATATAAATAAATATATATAATATATATATATATATATATATATATATATATATATATATATATATATATATATATATATATATATATATATATATAGATTAGTGTTATATTAGATTAGTTTGGGTTATGTAAAAGTTATTTTTACGGGTTTTTAAAGTCGGAGCTCTGTCCGTGTAACACTACGCGATAAATAATCAATGTAAGCTATGTTCTCCTTTTTAAATTAATGTCTCGTACTTAAGTTATTATTATGCTTATTTAAGATGAAGTAATCATGATGTTGGGCTAAAAATATTAAAATTGGGTAATTGGGCTTTGTACCATAATTGGGGTTTGGACAAAAGAACGACACTTGTGGAAATTAGACTATGGGCTATTAATGGGCTTTATATTTGTTTAACTAAATGATAGTTTGGTAATTTTAATATAATGATTTACAATTGGATGTACCTATAAATAACCATATACACTCGATTGGACACGATGGGCGGGGTATTTATATGTACGAATAATCGTTCATTTAACTGGACACGGGAATGGATTAATAGTCTATGGAATTATTAAAACAGGGGTGAAATTATGTACAAGGACACTTGGCATAATTGATAACAAAGTATTAAAACCTTGGGTTACACGCAGTCGATATCCTGGTGTAATTATTAAACAAAGTATTAAAACCTTGTTACAGTTTAAGTCCTCAATTAGTTGGAATATTTGACTTCGGGTATAAGAATAAATTGACGAGGACACTCGCACTTTAAATTTATGACCGATGGACTGTTATGGACAAAAACCAGACGGACATATTAAATAATCCAGGACAAAGGACAATTAACCCATGGGCATAAAACTAAAATCAACACGTCAACCATCATGGTTACGGAAGTTTAAATAAGCATAATATATTTCATTTCATTTTTCCTCGTACTTTTATTTATTGTCATTTTAATTATTGTTATTTATTTTATATTGTTAGTTAAATATCGTCATTTACTTTACGCTTCGCTTAAAATATAAAATCGACAAACCGGTCATTAAACGGTAAAACCCCCTTTTATATATTATTAATACAATATATTTTGTACGAATATAATTGTTTAAAATATAGTGTGAAATAAGCCAGATCCCTGTGGAACGAACCGAACTTACTAAAAACTATACTACTCTACGATTAGGTACACTGCCTATAGTGTTGTAGCAAGGTTTAGGTATATCCTATTTGTAAATAAATAATTATAACTTGTGTAATTTGTATCGCTTTTCCTAGTAAAAATATAAACTATTTCATACCCCTTAGCTTTAACATCATTGATAATGACACTTGAACTTAATTTATGCACTTTTAAACCTTTTGGGACAACATACTGACCTAGTGACCTTTGACTTAGGTTGACGACCTTTAGGACCGACTAACTACTTACATACTTTGCATATCGACTTTACCGCATTTATCACTATGAGTTATAGCTTCCCTCTTTACTTATACTATTTTGGGACTGAGAATACATGCGCTTTTTATGTTTTACTTACTTGACACGAGTACTTAAACTTTACATATGTGTGGGTTATATAACGGCATAAAGATTCCCCTTAGCACGGTAACGTTTAATCATTGTTTTTGAACCGGTGAACACGAATATTAGATATGGATCCATAGGGTTTGACATCCCCACTCGGGCTAGTCGTGCTAGCATTTAATGGGTGTTTGATACTTCGAGGACATACGCACTCGCCAAGTATACTTTTAGGGGGTATCATTATTACGTTAAGTTAGTTACCGGGTGCCCACGGATAAGCATATACTTTATCATACTGATTCGAATTACTGATTTAAACTGCTTGTTGAAGTACTGAAATCTCGTGGTCTACATTACTGATTACAAATAAACTATAGCTCACCAACATTCGTGTTGACTTTTTAAGCATGTATTTCTCAGGTGCTTAGACGTTGTTGCTTCCGCTGTTAAACTTGCTGTATTGGTGTTATAAACTTTCTGTTACGGACTTGCTGTGTTAGATTTCCGCTGCATTACTTAGAGTTGTCTCAATCATGGAACTTCTCTTTTGCATTCGTATCTTACGTTATTTTTCAAACAATGTCTTTGTAACGACCTTTGGGTCACATACTTATGTTAACGCTTCTATTCATAAGAAGCACGTTATCTTTTGTAAAACGCTATCTTTTTATGAATGCAAAACTGGTTTTCAAACAACATATAGTATTTGACCTTGTAATGATCATGTTGTTGATGAACCGTACATGATGGTTTTGTACGGGGCATCACACATAGACTCTAATTAACACTTTTATAAGTTAAAAATATCAAGAACAAAGAATCTAGTGATTTTAGAAAGTTACCCAAAATAGATGAAAGCGGTATGGAATCGAAGAGGAAGTTGCAAGGATTCCAAATATGCAATTTGTTTTGAAGAACACTTGCTAGATTTAAAATGGATGATGATTCTTTGAATTGGGTGAAATGAGAGAAAAATGGAAGTAGTAAATGAGATGGGAGGTGATGAATGAATGTGTGGTGGTAAGTGGGTTTTGACTAGTTGACCTAGTAAACTAGTTAAGCCCTTTGGCAACTTTGGTCCCTCGAGTTTAAAGCGGGTGCGTGAATTACCTAAACGAGATATTTTAAAACGCGTTTTTACGGAAGATGTTATAATTATATAACGGACTTTAAATAAATAAACGAAAAGTAAACAGAAAAAGGCGGGATGTTACATTACCTACTCCTTAAAAGAAATTTCGTCCCGAAATTTAAGTAGGCACTAGGTATGGCAATGGATCGGATATGGATTGGGTGGTCTCATATCCACATCCATATCCATTTAATTTTTTAAATCCATATCCATATCTATATCCATTTAAATATAAATCATCCATCCATATCCATATCCATATCCGTTGGATTAAGCGGGTTAATGGATATCCGTTGGATGTTAAGTTTTTATAAGGATATTCTTATTTTGTAATGAAATTATCAAAGGATATTTAACAAATCTATGTAATATATGTAAGATATGTGAGTTTAATACTAGTTATATAGTTATATCTTCGTAATTTATATTATTGATAATATTTTAATAGTTTATAGTCTACATGTACAAGGATATGTAAATATATGTGCATATATTAAAACAAATTTGTATATATTTATACGTATATATGTATTTCGGGTGGTAAATGGATATATCCGTGGATAGTAAATTGACATCCATATCTGATCCACTAATTTTTCACATCATCCATATCCATATCCATATCCATATCCATATCCATATCCATATCCGTTTATCATCCATTTAGATCATCCATATCCATGTAAATGGATCGGATCGAATGGATATCCAATGGATCGGATATCCATTGCCATCCTTAGTAGGCACAGTGGTTGTTGTTTCTTCCTCGAGATCTTGCGTTTCCAAATCCGCGAATAAATGAGGGTATTTCCTTTGCATCTGATCTTGTCTTTCCCAAGTAAACTCGGGTCCTCTTTTGGTGTTCCAACGGACTTTAACAATCGGGATTCGGCTTTGTTTTAGCGTTTTGACGGAGTTGTCCATAATTTCAATCGGTTCCTCGACAAAATGAAGTTTGTCATCAATAGTAAGCTCCTCGAGAGGGATGATGAGTTCGGGTTCGGCAAAACACTTCTTCAAATTTGATACATGGAAAATAGGATGAACGGAGCTCAGTTGAGGCGGAAGATCTAAACGATAAGCAACGGTTCCAACACGCTCCAAGATTTCGAAAGGACCAATATACCGCGGATTTAGCTTCTCGCGTTTCCCGAAATGGATTACACATTTCCAAGGCGCGACTTTTAACATTACGCAGTCACCGACTTGAAATTTGAGGTCGTTGCGTCTTTTGTCGGTATAGCTCTTTTGACGACTACGGGCCGTCCTGAGCCTATCTCGGATTTGAACGATCTTCTCGATTGTTTCATGAATGAGTTCGGGTCCGGTGATTTGTGTGTCGCCTACTTCAGCCCAACAAAGAGGTGAACGACATTTGCAGCCATATAATGCTTCGAATGGTGCGGCGTTAATACTCGCGTGATAACTATTGTTGTAGGAGAATTCGGCGAGAGGCAAGTGCTTGTCCTAAGCTTTTCCAAAATTGATAATGCAAGCTCGTAGCATGTCTTCCAAGGTTTGAATTATGCGTTCGCTTTGCCCGTCGGTTTGCAGATGGTATGCAGTGCTCATGTCTAATCGTGTTCCCAACGCTTCTTGTAAAGTACGCCAAAATCTAGAAACAAAATGGCCATCTCGATCGGAAATAATCGATAATGGTACACCGTGACAGGCTACGATCTCTTTAATGTAAAGTTGTGCAAGTTTCTCCATTTTGTCCGTTTCCTTCATGGCTAGGAAGTGGGCGGATTTGGTAAGACAGTCTACAATAACCCAAATAGTATCATAACCGCTCACCGTTCTTGGTAGTTTTGTAATAAAATCCATCGTTATTCTCTCCCACTTCCATTGTGGGATTTTAGGTTGTTGAAGTAGTCCGGACGGTCTTTGGTGTTCGGCTTTGACTTTGGAGCAAGTTAGGCACTTTCCAACATAAGTAGCAACGCCCCATTTAATGTTCGGCCGCCAATATTGTTCCTTAAGGTCGTGGTACATCTTATTGGCACCGGGGTGAATTGAGTATCGTGACTTATGGGCTTCATCTAGAATAAGGCTTCGTAAATTCCCATAACTAGGCACCCAAATCCTTCCGGTGAAATAGCGGAGTCCGGTCTCCTTAACTTCGAATCGAGAGGCGAGGATGTTTAAGCGTTCAAGAGAGATGTTTTCATCCTTGAGAGCCTCTTCTTGGGCTACACAAATTTTACTATTGAGGTTGGTGTGAATGGTGATGTTTAAGGCTCGGACACGAAGAGGCACCATTCTTTCCTTTCGACTTAAGGCATCGGCTACTACATTCGCTTTCCCGGGATGGTAACGAAGTTCACAATCGTAGTCGTTCAAAGTTTCAATCCACCGTCGTTGTCTCATGTTTAGTTGTTTTTGATCGAAGATGTGTTGGAGGCTTTTGTGATCAGTGAAGATAGTACTCTTAGTTCCATAAAGATAGTGTCTCCACATTTTAAGTGCAAAGACAACGGCTCCGAGTTCGAGGTCATGGGTCGTGTAGTTCTGTTCATGAATTTTTAGTTGTCGAGAGGCATAAGCAATGACTTTCTTTCATTGCATTAATACACACTCAAAACCATGTTTCGAAGCATCACAATATACAACAAAATCATCATTGCCTTCGGGAAGAGACAAGATAGGAGCAGTGGTTAGCTTTATCTTCAAGATTTGAAATGCGGACTCTTGTTCGGTTGCCCAAATGAATTTTCTTCCCTTGTGAGTTAGTACAGTTAGGGTACGGGCAACCAAAGAGAAATATTTGATGAATCTACGATAGTATCCGGCGAGACCCAAGAATTGACGAATGTGAGTAGGAGTAGTAGGGGTTTCCCATTTGCTAATGGTCTAGATTTTTGATGGATCGAATTTAATACCTCGATCACTTACAACATGACCAAGAAATTGAACTTCCTTCAACCAAAATTCACACTTGGAGAATTTGTCATAGAGTCGTTCTTGTCTTAAAAGTTCAAGCACAAGTAGAAGATGTTGTTCGTGTTCTTCTTTGCTTTTAGAATAGACCAAAATATCATCGATGAACACGATAACGAATTTGTCAAGGTATGGTTTGCACACGCGGTTCATAAGATCCATGAACACCACCGGTGCGTTAGTGAGACCAAATGGCATTACAAAAAATTCATAACTACCATAACGAGTCCGGAAAGCGGTTTTGGAGACATCTTCCCCCTTAACCCTTAGTTGATGATAACCCGAGCGAAGATCGATTTTTGAATATACACAAGACCCTTGTAGTTGATCAAAGAGGTCATCGATGCATGGAAGAGGATACTTGTTCTTAACCGTCAATTTATTTAGTTTACGATAATCAATGCACATTCGTAGGGATCCGTCTTTCTTCTTAACGAACAAAATTGGAGCGCCCCATGGTGAATGGCTAGGTTGGATAAAACCACGGTCAAGTAGTTCTTGGATTTAACTTTGCAATTCTTGCATCTCGGATGGAGCAAGTCTATACGGTGCACGTGCTATGGGTGCAGCTCCCGAAATAAGATCGATTTGGAATTCAACCGGTCGATGAGGTGGAAGTCCCGGCAATTCGTCGGAAAATACATCGAAAAAGTCACTAACAATTGGCACATCATCGATATGCTTCTCATCGGACTCGAATTTCTTAACGTGGGAAAGGATCGCAAAACAACCTTTACGGAGTAGTTTTCTAACTTTAAGACACGAGACGAGGTTGAGTCCGGTGCAACTCTTATCGCCATAGACAATCAAGGGTTCACCATTCTCGATAGGAATTCGGATTGCGTTAAGATCACAAAGGATGTGGGATTTCATTTTGACTAACCAATTCATACAGATTATTGCATCAAAGCTCCCTAGTTCCATGGGTATCAAGTCAATTTCAAATTCCTTACCCAAAATGTTTAATGTACACCCCCGGTAATATGTGTCAGCACTCAATAAGTTCCCGTCGGCCACTTCAATGGCATAAGTAGTATCTAGGGGTAGTGGTGAAGTGCAGAGAGTATGATCCAAAGTCTTGGATACAAAGCATTTATCGGCACCAGAATCGAATAAGCAAGTAACATAAGAGTTGTTGAGAAGAAACGTACCCGTGACTAGTTCATTGTCCTCCCGGGCCTCTTGGGCATTAATGTTGAAAGCTCAGCCGCGTGCATTGGGGTTGGCTTTCTTCTTTGGGCATTCATTTCTATAATAACCCGTTTGACCACATTCGTAATAAGTGACCGTCTTTGGTGCATTGGGCCCCTTTCGAGCGATGGGGGCAGCACTTTTACAATCGTTGGCCTTATGGCCACTTCCTTGGCACCGATGGAAAATTAGCTTGCCACATTCACCAAAGTGATGCTTGTGGCATTTGTTGCAAAGAGGTAGGTTTCCGGCATAACCCTTCTTGCCGTCGGAGGTGAAAGGCTTTTTGGCGAAGTTGTTGTTGTTGCTTGATTGGGGGGGCTTCCCACTTTCTTTTGTTGCCACCCGATTTATCCTCGGCCTTATGTGCCGGTACTACCATTTCCTCCACCGTTTCTATCAATTGGCGGGCCATCTTCAAAGCTTCTTGTAGGTTAGCGGGTTTGGATGAAATTACCCCATGTTTGATGCTCTTAGGAAGGCCATCCATGTAAAGTTCAACTCATAGAGGCTCGGGATTTACAAGGTTTGGACACATTAGAGCTAGCTCGGCAAACCGTTGATTATCAGCGTTGAGGTCATTTCTGACCGCTTTCAAACCTCTTAGCTCGCTTTCGAGCCTTCGAGTCTCTTCACGGGGAAAGTATTCGGTGATCATATTTTCTTTTAAATCGGGCCAAGAGAGAGCGTGGGCTTCATCGGTACCCACCGATTGTACATACGTGTTCCACCATGTGAGAGCGATACCAGCAAAAGTGTGGGTGGAGTATTTGACCTTGTCTTGGTCCCAGCAACCGCTTAAGCTAAAAACAGCTTCTGTTTGCTCAAACCATCGAGTGAGAGCAACCGGTCCTCCGGTCCCATCGAAAGTGTGAGGTTTGGCCCATGAAAACTTTGTAGGAGCATCCCTCGTTTGAGTTACCGGCTCCATTGTTGTTGTTGTTGTTGTTGTTGTTGTTGTTGTTGTTATTGTTGTTGTTGTTAGATGAGTGACCGGCCATGGCCGCATCTACGGCGGTGGCTATCATTCGTTGAAGAGCTTTTTCGGGAGTTTCATTGCGTGGGACTAGGTGAGGAGGCATTGTTCCTTCAAGACAAAAGAATATCGTTGATTAGTATTCTCAGTAATACTAATCATGATATGAAATAAGGATAGAGAGAAAATTTTCCTTGACTCGCCTTAAATTATTTATGTCATAATGTCGGAACGTTCATATGAGTCACGGTAATATAATCCCGGAAATTATATTACCCTAATTCATATGTGCATTCGACATTATTTCATATAGTCAAGGTGGAGTGTCAATCAAATTAAACAATGTGAGATTAAGATGGAAAAAGAGTTAGATATGAATAGAAACGTTCGAGTATAAATGCACAAGTAGTCAAGTAATTCCTACTTCAAGTCTATATGCCGGTTGTAGTCTAGACTCACTAATGTACCCTATGACTCGGGGTCGACACCAATGAACTCTAAATCCCTACAACCAACGCTCTGATACCATCTGTAGTGACCCAACAAAATCGTCATTGACGGCGCCGTCTACTTAGGTCCCGTTACATGGTCATAAGTTTTTAAAATGACGTTTGACCAAAAAAATGTCGCATTCATTTCAAATGTAAAGATATTTCAAGTTTACAAAAGTAGTTCAACGACTAGTTACATTACAACGTTTAACGTACGAATGAAACCTATGCGACACAATTTAAAGTAAGTCAAAAGATGCTCCATGTATGTATGTATACTCGACATCCAAGCAAGTATAAAAAATAGTGAGCGGAAGCATGTATCACAAAACGTTCAAGGACCTGAGAAAAACATAGAAATCTGTCAACGAAAAACGTTGGTGAAATCATCGGTTTAAGTAAGTAAGTGAGTAAGTACAAATGAACCATAAGATTTATAACGTTGAAAAAATAGTAAACCATTCTAAAATTTGTTATCACGAGCACCCAATTATCAAGGCTTAACTTTCCACGAACCCCATCACAATAGTGTTAGAACATACACTATTTCTCAAAAATATATTTCATCCGAATAACGGTAGCGAACCGTCCGAATGAGGGTTTGTCAAACCCATATGGCCATACAACATAAGTTCTCGCTTACACCCGGCAAGTGTAACTAATGATAATCGAATTGAGGATTTTGTTCTAACTCGTATGTAGAATGTTTGTTTTCGTACTTGTGTTCACTTTATAAAATGAAACGTTTATGTTTTCTCATCCCAAATGTAAGTTAAAAAGAGTAAAATTGGGACTATGATCTCACCTTGAGTGCAAGAGTGTAAAAGCACTTCACAAGTGAATGTGTGTAAGAACGGATGCTAGTCTTGACCTAAACAAATAGGTTGTATCAATAACGGTAAACACGGTTAATCAAAGTTGTTCAATTAGTCCTATGGCTCGTTGCAACTCAATTATATAGCATGTGAATCACGTTGTCAAATTTCATGCAAGATACAAGTATAAAAGCAAGTTAGAACGATTGCATATGTATTTGATTAGGTTTGACTAAAAGTCAAACTTGGTCAAAGTCAAAGTCAACGGGGTCGGGTCGGGTATCTGACAATTTTCCCATGATGAGAAATCATATGTGAGCATGCTATCCAAATTTCATGTTAATCGGAGTTGCGGATAATCGGGAAAAAGTTTGTGAAAAATAAAACAACAAAGAAATTTGGCCTAGAGATATGTGCGGTGCGCGCAGGAGTGCGCGGCGCGCATTTAGGTGTGGAACCAGGTCAGGTAATATCTTAGGGACTAAGTATTTGAAAGTTCACATTTGCGCGGCGTGCGAAAGGGTACGCGGCGCGCGTTCCTGGAAAAATTGCCGTTTGCAGCATTTTGTTAAGTCTCGAACCAAAACTCAATTTAACATAACTCATGGACCAAAAAAATTCAAAATGCATGCCATACATCGTTGGAAAGGTAATTTAACGAGGAACACAACTAAACACATTTCATCAATCAAAAATATCATTTACAATAAACAAACCCAAGTTGAAAGCTCATTAAATGCCCAGCATAAATGCTTTCAAGTTCATAAATGCACATTTATGATTCAGGAATTAAATGCATACATATAATACGCCGTTTTGTAGGTAATTATGCATATAATACCACTAAACACTTACAAACCACATTGCAAAGCATTTAATGTAGTGACCCGAACTTTTCCGAACCTTTCTATGATTATATGTTTAATGAAAACTATATTTACATGATTAAATGTTTCCAACATGTTAAGCAATCAAACTTGTTAAGACTTGGTTAATTGAAACGGAAATTTTGTAAACGTCTGATTACCCAGTTTGACCAATGATTCACGAACGCTATAAGTTGTATATGACATGATGATACATAAATGAATAAATATATATGTTTAACATGATATAATGATCATCAAGTATCTCATTAAAAATAGTAACAATAAGTTATATACTTAAAAAGGAGACTATTGACGTATGAAACTCGAAACGATACATATAACGATTATCGTTATAACCACGTCTTACTAAATATATATGAAGCATATTAATACATTGTTATATTATATATAACATGATAATATGATAATTAAATATATCATTAAGTGTATTAACAATGAACTACATAAGTAAAAACAAGGCTACTAACTTAACGATTTCGAAACGAGACATATATGTAACGATTATCGTTGTAACGACATTTAAATGTATATATCATATTAAGATATATTAAGATATCATAATATCATGATAATATAATAATTTAAAATCTCATTTGATATTATAAACTTTGGGTTAACAATATTTAACAAGATGGTTAACCTAAAGGTCTCAAAACAACACTTACATGTAACGACTAACGATGACTTAACGACTCAGTTAAAATGTATATACATGTAGTGTTTTAATATGTATTCATACACTTTTGAAAGACTTCAAGACACTTATCAAAATACTTCTACTTAACAAAAATACTTACAATTACATCCTCGTTCAGTTTCATCAACAATTCTACTCGTATGCACCCGTATTCGTACTCGTACAATACATAGATTTTAGATGTATGTACTATTAGTATATACACTCCAATGATCAGCTCTTAGCAGCCCATGTGAGTCACCTAACACATGTGGGAACCATCATTTGGCAACTAGCATGAAATATCTCATAAAATTACAAAAATATGAGTAATCATTCATGACTTATTTACATGAAAACAAAATTACATATCCTTTATATCTAATCCATACACCAATGACCAAAAACACCTACAAACACTTTCATTCTTCAATTTTCTTCATCTAATTGATCTCTCTCAAGTTCTAACTTCAAGTTCTAAGTGTTCTTCATAAGTTCTACAAATTTTAGTTACATAAAATCAAGAATACTTTCAAGTTTGCTAGCTCACTTCCAATCTTGTAAGGTGATCATCCAACCTCAAGAAATCTTTGTTTCTTACAGTAGATTATTATTCTAATACAAGGTAATAATCATATTCAAACTTTGGTTCAATTTCTATAACTATAACAACCTTATTTCAAGTGATGATCTTACTTGAACTTGTTTTCGTGTCATGATTCTGCTTCAAGAACTTCGATCCATCCAAGGATCCGTTGAAGCTAGATCCATTTTTCTATTTTTCAGTAGGTTTATCCAAGGAACTTAAGGTAGTAATGATGTTCATAACATCATTCGATTCATACATAAAAAGCTATCATATTCGAAGTGGTAAACTAGTAATCACTAGAACATAGTTTAGTTAATTCTAAACTTGTTCGCAAATAAAGTTAATCCTTCTAAATACACTTTTAAAATCAACTATACACATGATCTATATCTATATGATATGCTAACTTAATGATTTAAAACCCGGAAACACGATAAACACCATAAAACCGGATTTACGCCGTCGTAGTTACAACCGGGGGCTGTTTTGGTTTGGATAATTAAAAACTATGAAAAACTTTGATTTAAAAGCTATACTTCTGGGAAAATGATTTTTCTTATGAACAAGAAACCATATCCAAAAATCATGGTTAAACTCAAAGTGAAAGTATGTTTTTCAAAACAGTCATCAAGATGTCGTTCTTTCGACAGAAATGACTACCTCTTTCAAAAACGACTTGTAACTTGTATTTCCGACTACAAACCTATACCTTTTCTGTTTAGTTTCATAAATTCAAGTTCAATACGAAACCGTGGCCACTTAAATCACTCAAAACGGATTAGAAACGAAGAAATGGCGAACAAAACAAAATTGGTAAAAACTACTCATTTTAGCTACGTGAAAATTGGTAACAAATCTATTCCAACCATAACTTAATCAACTTGTATTGTATATTATGTAATCTTGAGATACCATAGACACGTATACAATGTTTCGACCTATCATGTCGACACATCTATATATATTTCGGAACAACCATAGACACTCTATATGTGAATGTTGGAGTTAGCTATACAGGGTTGAGGTTGATTCCAAAATATATATAGTTTGAGTTGTGATCAATACTGAGATATGTATACACTGGGTCGTGGATTGATTCAAGATAATATATATCGATTTATTTCTGTACATCTAACTGTGGACAACTAGTTGTAGGTTACTAACGAGGACAGCTGACTTAATAAACTTAAAACATCAAAATGTGTTAAAAGTGTTGTAAATATATTTTGAACATACTTTGATATATATGTACATATTTGTTATAGGTTCGTGAATCGACCAGTGGCCAAGTCTTACTTCCCGACGAAGTAAAAAATCTGTGAAAGTGAGTTTCATTTGCCTTTTTACCCTTTATATTTTTGGGACTGAGAATACATGCGCTTTTATAAATGTTTGACGAAATAGACACAAGTAATTGAAACTACATTCTATGGTTGAATTATCGAAATCGAATATGCCCCTTTTTATTAAAGTCTGGTAATCTAAGAATTAGGGAACAGACACCCTAATTGACGCGAATCCTAAAGATAGATCTATTGGGCCTAACAAACCCCATCCAAAGTACCGGATGCTTTAGTACTTCGAAATTTATATCATATCCGAAGGGTGTCCCGGAATGATGGGGATATTCTTAAATATGCATCTTGTTAATGTCGGTTACCAGGTGTTCACCATATGAATGATTTTTATCTCTATGTATGGGATGTGTATTGAAATATGAAATCTTGTGGTCTATTATTATGATTTGATAATATATAGGTTAAACCTATAACTCACCAACATTTTTGTTGACGTTTTAAGCATGTTTATTCTCAGGTGATTATTAAGAGCTTCCGCTGTCTCATACTTAAATAAGGACGTGATTTGGAGTCCATGCTTGTATGATATTGTTTAAAAACTGCATTCAAGAAACTTATTTCGTTGTAACATATTTGTATTGTAAACCATTATGTAATGGTCGCGTGTAAACAGGATATTTTAGATTATCATTATTTGATAATCTACGTAAAGCTTTTTAAACCTTTATTGATGAAATAAAGGTTATGGTTTGTTTTAAAATGAATGCAGTCTTTGAAAAACGTCTCATATAGAGGTCAAAACCTCGCAACGAAATCAATTAATATGGACCGTTTTTAATCAATAAGAACGGGACATTTCAGTTGGTATCCGAGTGTTGGTCTTAGAGAACCAGAATTTTGCATTAGTGTGTCTTATCGAGTTTGTTAGGATGCATTAGTGAGTCTGGACTTCGACCGTATTTACTTGAAAAATGATTGCTTAACAAATTTTGTTGGAAACTATATATTTTTAACATGTGAATTTTATGTGATATATTAATCTCTTAACGTGTTTGATATTATGTGATAGATATCTACCTCTAGAACAAGTCCCATTGACTCACCTAATAATAATGAAGAGTCAAATGTAAATTGGAATGATTCGTGGACTGATTCACAAGTTCCCGAAGAGGAACTGGAAGAAGAGTCAGAACCGGAAGAAGAATCGGAACCGGAAGAAGAATCGGAACCGGAAGAAGAAATAGAACCAGTCGGGGAAATAATAAAACGGTTAAGTAGAAGAAAATCCTCAACCAACCGACCAAAGTTAATTATGGTCAATGGTGTTTCCGCCAAGGAAGCAAAGTATTGGGAGGATTACCAATTCTCCGATGAATCGGATCCCGACAAGGATTCCGATGATGTTATAGAAATTACCCCAATACAATTTAATAAGGCAAAAGAGAACAATAAGAGAAAGGGCCTAAAAATAGAGAAATTTGATTCCAAACCCGATGAACTTTATATGTATCGTCAACACCCGTATTTCTTAAGTTGTGACAATAACCCGGGAACCTCTAAACCACCAGGTTTTTCTAAACCAATGTAAAAAACGATGGCTCGTATTAGGGGAACATCATATATCCCTAGAAACTTGGCAAAACGAACCAAAACCGAAGAAGAAGAAGAAACGAGCGAGTCGGAATAAGATAGTTGTATTCGTGTGGTGTAATATATGTAATATAGTGTGCTTATGCTTTATGATATATGTAAAAATTGCTTGTATTAATAAGTATTTTTTTTTATGAATCTAACTCTTGTCTATTTTACAGTATAAAAACACAAAATGGATAGACAACCCAATATTTTAAGAGACCTATCCAGAGACATGATTGATGAAATCTTGTCTAGAGTCGGTCAGAATTCCTCGGCACAACTATTTAAGGCAAGATCAGTTTGTAAGACATTCGAAGAACGTTCCAAGAATGCCTTGGTTTATAAAAGGCTTTCGTTCGAAAGATGGGGGATATCACATTGGGAAATTCATAAGTTACGATGTGTTTACTTTGACGCATATATTGCGGGGAACCCAAATGCTATTTTACGCAATGGGTTAAGAAATTATTTTGACTCAATATATCCGAATATAGGACTTCGTGATTTAGAAAAAGCGGCTAACATGCAACATAAAGAAGCGTGTTATGCTTACGGGTTAGTAATGTTCGCTTCTCACCAAAGTGAGAACAAGAACATCGGGCTACAACTATTAAACAAAATGTTCCCACAAGTGACGGAGTCGGTAATTGGGGTAAGAAATGAGGTTTTTAGATTGTTACAGGACTGTTGGACATTACGTAACCCTCGTCCCTTTGACGACGTTACAACACGCTGTCTTAACAACGGCCATAACGGTTATGTTCCACAAGACCAAGGATGGGAAGTAGTCCTAGTAAAACCAGAATGCATGACTTGTTTCTGGACGTATGAATTACGTGTCTTTATTGCCTTTGCTGAACGACTTGTGTACTAGCTAGAATTATCTTCACAACCATCTTGTATCAAATTTATTGTGTGATATATTTCATGCTATATGTAAAATAAGCGGTATTGTAAGTTTGTAAAATATTGTGTAAAAGTTTGAACGCGAAATATTATTATACTCAGTTTTTCATATAGAATTGTAGTAGTTGAATTGTATATTAGCTACTAAGTATGAACTTAACGGGTAGGTACTACCCGAATTTAAACTTATAAAACGCTAATATGAAGAAAAAGCTTTTATAAATGAGTTCATATTATGCTACGAGATACTATTGACTACTCTTAATATTCTGTATGATTAACTTGTTTCATTTGAGTATTTTGAAGGAAATGGCACCAACTAATCGACACACCTTGAATATGAGCGAAGAGAAATTTCGTGCCTTTGTTGCTTCAAACATAGCCGCAGTACAGGCTGCGCTACATACCAACAATAACCTTGGATCTAGCAGTACAGGAAATCGTGTAGGATGCACCTACAAAGAATTCACTGCCTGCAAACCTTTAGAATTTGATGGAACCGAAGGACCGATCGGATTGAAACGGTGGACCGAGAAGGTCGAATCGGTGTTTGCCATAAGTAAGTGTACTGAAGAGGACAAAGTGAAGTACGCTACGCATACCTTCACAGGTTCTGCGTTAACATGGTGGAATACCTATCTAGAGCAAGTGGGACAAGATGATGCTTACGCACTACCGTGGTCAGCATTCAAGCACTTGATGAACGAGAAGTACCATCCCAGAACCGAGTTCAATAAACTCAAGACAGAACTTAGAGGGTTACGAACCCAAGGATTTGATATTACCACGTATGAAAGACGATTCACAGAATTGTGCCTATTGTGTCCGGGAGCGTTCGAAGATGAGGAAGAGAAGATCGACGAGTTTGTGAAAGGATTACCGGAAAGAATCCAAGAAGATATAAGTTCACACGAGCCCGCCTCCATACAACAGGCATGTAGAATGGCTCACAAACTAGTGAACCAGATTGAAGAAAGAATTAAAGAACAGACTGCTGAAGAGGCCAATGTGAAGCAAGTCAAAAGAAAGTGGGAGGAAAACGGTGATAAGAATCACCAATACAACAACAACAGCAATTACAACAATAATCGCAACAACTATCCCAACAATCGCAACATCAATCGCAACTACAACAAACGGCCCAACAACAACAACAACAACAACAACAACAACAACAACAACAACAACAACAACAACAACAACAACAACAACATCAACTACAATAATCATCCCAACAACAATAATAACCGCAACAACAACAACAATCAGAAGCAGCTATGCCAAAAGTGTGAAAAGTATCACTCGGGGCTCTGCACCAAATTTTGCAACAAGTGTAAAAGAAATGGTCATAGCGCGGCAAAGTGTGAGGTCTACGGACCAGGGGTTAACAGAACGAAAGGAACAAATGGTGTTGGAACGAGTAATGGCAGAGCAAGTAGTGTCGGAGCAAGTTATGCCAATGTAGTTTGTTATAAATGTGGAAAACCGGGCCACATTATTAGAAATTGCCCGAACCAGGAGAACACGAATGGACAAGGCCGCGGAAGAGTATTCAATATTAATGCGGCAGAGGCACAGGAAGACCCAGAGCTTGTTACGGGTACGTTTCTTATTGACAATAAATCTGCTTACGTTTTATTTGATTCGGGTGCGGATAGAAGTTATATGAGTAGAGATTTTTGTGCTAAATTAAGTTGTCCATTGACGCCGTTGGATAGTAAATTTTTACTCGAATTAGCAAACGGTAAATTAATTTCAGCAGATTATATATGCTGGAATCGAGAAATTAAACTGGGTAGCGAAATATTTAAGATTGATTTGATACCAGTAGAGTTAGGGAGTTTTGATGTAATAGTTGGCATGGACTAGCTGAAGAAGGTGAAAGCAGAGATCGTATATTATAAAAATGCAATTCGCATTGTACGAGAAAAAGGAAAATCCTTAATGGTGTACGGAGAAAAGGGCAACATGAAGCTACATCTTATTAGTAATTTGAAGGTACAAAAACTAATAAGAAAAGGTTGCTATGCTGTTCTAGCACATGTCGAGAAAGTACAAACTGAAGAAAAGAGCATCAATGATGTTTTTGTCGCAAAAGAATTTCCCGATGTATTTCTGAAAGAATTACCGGGACTACCTCCACATCGATCTATTGAATTTCAAATAGATCTTGTACCAGGAGCTGCACCAATAGCTCGTGCTCCTTACAGAATCGCACCCAGCGAGATGAAAGAACTGCAAAGCCAACTGCAAGAACTATTAGAACGTGGTTTCATTCGACCAAGCACATCACCATGGGGAGCTCCTATTTTGTTTGTCAAGAAGAAAAATGGTACATTTAGGTTGTGTATTGACTACAGAGAGTTGAACAAACTTACCATCAAAAATCGTTATCCACTGTCGAGAATTGACGACTTATTTGATCAACTACAAGGCTCGTCAGTTTATTCGAAGATTGATTTACATTCTGGGTATCATCATATGCGAGTAAAGGAGGATGATATTCCAAAAACTGCTTTTAGGATGCGTTATGGTCATTACGAGTTTATAGTTATGCCGTTTGGATTGACTAACGTACCAGCTGTATTCATGGACCTTATGAACCGAGTGTGTGGGCCATATCTTGACAAGTTTGTCATTGTTTTCGTCGATGACATACTTATTTACTCAAAGAATGATCAAGAGCACGAAGAACATTTGAGAAAAGTGCTAGAAGTATTGAGAAAAGAAAAACTGTACGCTAAGTTTTCAAAGTGTGAATTTTAGTTGGAAGAAGTTCAATTCCTCGATCACATAGTGAACAAAGAAGGTATCCAGGTAGACCCGGCAAAGATCGAAACCGTTGAAAAGTGGGAAACCCCAAAAACTCTGAAGCATATACGTCAATTTTTAGGATTGGCTGGTTACTACAGAAGATTCATCCAAGATTTCTCCAAAATAGCAAAACCCTTGACTGCATTAACGCATAAAGGGAAGAAATTTGAATGGAAGGATGAATAAGAGAAGGCGTTTCACTTATTGAAGAAAAAGCTAACTACGACACCTATATTGTCATTGCCTGAAGGGAATGATGATTTTGTGATATATTGTGACGCCTCAAAGCAAGGTCTCAGTTGTGTATTAATGCAACGAACGAAGGTAATTGCTTATGCATCTAGACTGAAATGTCCTGTTCTTATTGATTAAAAACGTTCCATGTTAATTGATTTCGTTGCGAGGTTTTGACCTCTATATGAGACGTTTTTCAAAGACTGCATTCATTTTAAAACAAACCATAACCTTTATTTCATCAATAAAGGTTTAAAAAGCTTTACGTAGATTATCAAATAATGATAATCTAAAATATCCTGTTTACACACGACCATTACATAATGGTTTACAATACAAATATGTTACAACAAAATAAGTTTCTTGAATGCAGTTTTTACACAATATCATACAAGCATGGACTCCAAATCTCGTCCTTATTTAAGTATGCGACAGCGGAAGCTCTTAATAATCACCTGAGAATAAACATGCTTAAAACGTCAACAAAAATATTGGTGAGTTATAGGTTTAACCTATATATATCAAATCATAATAATAGACCACAAGATTTCATATTTCAATACACATCCCATACATAGAGATAAAAATCATTCATATGGTGAACACCTGGTAACCGACATTAACAAGATGCATATATAAGAATATCCCCATCATTCCGGGACACCCTTCGGATATGATATAAATTTCGAAGTACTAAAGCATCCGGTACTTTGGATGGGGTTTGTTAGGCCCAATAGATCTATCTTTAGGATTCGCGTCAATTAGGGTGTCTGTTCCCTAATTCTTAGATTACCAGACTTAATAAAAAGGGGCATATTTTATTTCGATAATTCAACCATAGAATGTAGTTTCACGTACTTGTGTCTATTTTGTAAATCATTTATAAAACCTGCATGTATTCTCATCCCAAAAATATTAGATTTTAAAAGTGGGACTATAACTCACTTTCACAGATTTTTACTTCGTCGGGAAGTAAGACTTGGCCACTGGTTGATTCACGAACCTATAACAATATATACATATATATCAAAGTATGTTCAAAATATATTTACAACACTTTTAATATATTTTAATGTTTTAAGTTTATTAAGTCAGCTGTCCTCGTTAGTAACCTACAACTAGTTGTCCACAGTTAGATATACAGAAATAAATCGATAAATATTATCTTGAATCAATCCACGACCCAGTGTATACGTATCTCAGTATTGATCACAACTCAAACTATACATATTTTGGAATCAACCTCAACCCTGTATAGCTAACTCCAACATTCACATATAGAGTGTCTATGGTTGTTCCGAAATATATATAGATGTGTCGACATGATAGGTCGAAACATTGTATACGTGTCTATGGTATCTCAAGATTACATAATATACAATACAAGTTAATTAAGTTATGGTTGGAATAGATTTGTTACCAATTTTCACGTAGCTAAAATGAGAAAAATTATCCAATCTTGTTTTACCCATAACTTCTTCATTTTAAATCCGTTTTGAGTGAATCAAATTGCTATGGTTTCATATTGAACTCTATTTTATGAATCTAAACAGAAAAAGTATAGGTTTATAGTCGGAAAAATAAGTTACAAGTCATTTTTGTAAAGGTAGTCATTTCAGTCGAAAGAACGACGTCTAGATGACCATTTTAGAAAACATACTTCCACTTTGAGTTTAACCATAATTTTTGGATATAGTTTCATGTTCATAATAAAAATCATTTTCTCAGAATAACAACTTTAAATCAAAGTTTATCATAGTTTTTAATTAACTAACCCAAAACAGCCCGCGGTGTTACTACGACGGCGTAAATCCGGTTTTACGGTGTTTTTCGTGTTTCCAGGTTTTAAATCATTAAGTTAGCATATCATATAGATATAGAACATGTGTTTAGTTAATTTTAAATGTCAAGTTAGAAGGATTAACTTTTGTTTGCGAACAAGTTTAGAATTAACTTTACTATGTTCTAGTGATTACGAGTTTAAACCTTCGAATAAGATAGTTTTATATATATGAATCAAATGATGTTATGAACATCATTACTACCTCAAGTTTAGTAGGTAAACCTACTGGAAGTGACAAGAAATGATCTAGCTTCAAAAGATCTTGGATGGCTTGAAAGTTCTTGAAGTAGGATCATGACACAAAAACAAGTTCAAGTAAGATTTTTACTCGAATTAAGATAGTTTATAGTTATAGAAATTGAATCAAAGTTTGAATATGAATATTACCTTGAATAAGAAAGATAACCTACTGTATATAACAAAGGTTTCTTGATCTTAGATGATTACTTGGAATGGATTAGAAAGCTTGGAAGTAAATTAGTAAACTTGAAGGGATTTTTGAAGTGTTCTTGAAGTGTTCTTCCTATGATGATTATAGCTGGATTCTTGAAGTGATTTTTGATGAAGATGATGATTAACTACTGGAAAAATACGTTCATAATAGTGTGTGTGTGTGTTGAGAGAGAATTAGAAAGAGAATTGGAAGTGAAATGGAGTGAATGATGAGTGGTAATTGGTGAGTGGTGAGTGGGGTTAAAAGGAGTTCTAGTTAGTTGACTAGCTCATGGTAGAAGTTAAAATTGATTAGTCATACATGACATAATCAAGAGTGGAATCCCATGCTAGTTCCTATTGGTATATACCCATAGTAAGTACGTTTTGAAGCTGTGTATAATACGGGTAAGAATACGACTAGAATTCTTGATGAAAGAAAAGAATGGGAAAGTAACTGTAACCATTTTCGTTAAGTATGAGTGTTTTGATATATGTCTTGAAGTCTTCCAAAAGTATTTTAATACATCTAAATACACTACATGTATATACATTTTAACTGAGTCGTTAAGTCATCGTTAGTCGTTACATGTAAGTGTTGTTTTGAAACCTTTAAGTTAACGATGTTGTTAACCCATTGTTTATTATATCTAATGAGATGTTAAATTATTATATTATCATGATATTATGATATATTAATATATCTTAATATGATATATATATACATTTAAATGTCGTTACAACGATAATCGTTACATATATGTCTCGTTTCGAAATCCTTAAGTTAGTAGTCTTGTTTATATGTATATAACTCATTGTTAATATACTTATGGAGATACTTACTTATCATAATCTCATGTTAACCATATGTATATCCATATATATATCGTCATGTCGTTTTTACAAGTTTTAACGTTCGTGAATCGCCGGTCAACTTGGGTGGTCAATTGTCTATATGAAACATATTTCAATTAATCAAGTCTTAACAAGTTTGATTGCTTAACATGTTGGAAACATTTAATCATGTAAATATCAATCTCAATTAATATATATAAACATGGAAAAGTTCGGGTCACTACAGTACCTACCCGTTAAATAAATTTCGTCCTGAAATTTTAAGCTGTTGAAGGTGTTGACGAATCTTCTGGAAATAGATGTGGGTATTTCTTCTTCATCTGATCTTCAAGCTCCCAGGTGAACTCGGGTCCTCTACGAGCATTCCATCGAACCTTAACAATTGGTATCTTGTTTTGCTTAAGTCTTTTAACCTCACGATCCATTATTTCGACGGGTTCTTCGATGAAATGAAGTTTTTCGTTGATTTGGATTTCATCTAACGGAAGAGTGAGATCTTCTTTAGCAAAACATTTCTTCAAATTCGAGACGTGGAAAGTGTTATGTACAGCCGCGAGTTGTTGAGGTAACTCAAGTCGGTAAGCTACTGGTCCGACACGATCAATAATCTTGAATGGTCCAATATACCTTGGATTTAATTTCCCTCGTTTACCAAATCGAACAACGCCTTTCCAAGGTGCAACTTTAAGCATGACCATCTCTCCAATTTCAAATTCTATATCTTTTCTTTTAATGTCAGCGTAGCTCTTTTGTCGACTTTGGGCGGTTTTCAACCGTTGTTGAATTTGGATGATCTTCTCGGTAGTTTCTTGTATAATCTCCGGACCCGTAATTTGTCTATCCCCCACTTCACTCCAACAAATCGGAGACCTGCACTTTCTACCATAAAGTGCTTCAAATGGCGCCATCTCAATGCTTGAATGGTAGCTGTTGTTGTAGGAAAATTCTGCTAACGGTAGATGTCGATCCCAACTGTTTCCGAAATCAATAACACATGCTCGTAGCATGTCTTCAAGCGTTTGTATCGTCCTTTCGCTCTGCCCATCAGTTTGTGGATGATAGGCAGTACTCATGTCTAGACGAGTTCCGAATGCTTGCTGTAATGTCTGCCAGAATCTTGAAATAAATCTGCCATCCCTATCAGAGATAATAGAGATTGGTATTCCATTTCTGGAGACGACTTCCTTCAAATACAGTCGTGCTAACTTCTCCATCTTGTCATCTTCTCTTATTGGCAGGAAGTGTGCTGATTTGGTGAGACGATCAACTATTACCCAAATAGTATCAAAACCACTTGCAGTCCTTGGCAATTTAGTGATGAAATCCATGGTAATATTTTCCCATTTCCATTCTGGGATTTCGGGTTGTTGAAGTAGACCTGATGGTTTCTGATGCTCAGCTTTGACTTTAGAACACATCAAACATTCTCCTACATATTTAGCAACATCGGCTTTCATACCTGGCCACCAAAAATGTTTCCTGAGATCCTTGTACATCTTCCCCGTTCCAGGATGTATTGAGTATCTAGTTTTATGAGCTTCTCTAAGTACCATTTCTCTCATATCTCCAAATTTTAGTACCCAAATCCTTTCAGCCCTATACCGGGTTCCGTCTTCCCGAATATTAAGATGCTGCTCCGATCCTTTGGGTATTTCATCCTTTAAATTTCCTTCTTTTAAAACTCCTTGTTGCGCCTCCTTTATTTGAGTAGTAAGGTTATTATGAATCATTATATTCATAGATTTTACTCGAGTGGGTTCTCTGTCCTTCCTGCTCAAGGCATCGGCTACCACATTTGCCTTTCTCGGGTGGTAACGAATCTCAAAGTCGTAATCATTCAACAATTCAATCCACCTACGCTGCCTCATATTCAGTTGTTTCTGATTAAATATGTGTTGAAGACTTTTGTGGTCGGTATATATAATACTTTTGACTCCATATAAGTAGTGCCTCCAAGTCTTTAATGCAAAAACAACCGCGCCTAATTCCAAATCATGCGTCGTATAATTTTGCTCGTGAATCTTCAATTGTCTAGACGCATAAGCAATCACCTTCGTTCGTTGCATTAATACACAACCGAGACCTTGCTTTGATGCGTCACAATAAATCACAAAATCATCATTCCCTTCAGGCAATGACAATATAGGTGCCGTAGTTAGCTTTTTCTTCAATAACTGAAACGCTTTCTCTTGTTCATCCTTCCATTCAATTTTCTTCCCTTTATGCGTTAATGCAGTCAAGGGTTTTGCTATTCTGGAAAAGTCTTGGATGAACCTTCTGTAGTAACCAGCTAGTCCTAAAAACTGGCGTATGTGTTTCGAAGTTTTCGGGGTTTCCCACTTTTCAACAGTTTCTATCTTTGCCGGATCCACCTTAATACCTTCTTTGTTCACTATGTGACCGAGGAATTGAACTTCTTCCAACCAAAATGCACTCTTTGAAAACTTAGCGTACAATTCTTCCTTCCTCAATACTTCTAACACCTTTCTCAAATGTTCACCGTGTTCTTGGTCATTCTTTGAGTAAATAAGTATTTCATCAATGAAAACAATGACAAACTTGTCAAGGTATGGTCCACACACTCGGTTCATAAGGTCCATGAACACAGCTGGTGCATTAGTTAAACCAAATGGCATGACCATAAACTCGTAATGACCGTAACGTGTTCTGAAAGCAGTCTTTGGAATATCATCTTCTTTCACCCACATTTGATGATACCCGGAACGTAAGTCAATCTTTGAATAAACAGACGAGCCTTGTAGTTGATCAAATAAGTCGTCGATTCTCGGTAGTGGGTAGCGGTTCTTGATGGTAAGTTTGTTCAACTCTCGGTAGTCGATACACAACCTGAATGTACCATCTTTCTTCTTGACAAACAAAACAGGAGCTCCCCACGGTGATGTGCTTGGTCGAATGAAACCACGCTCTAAAAGTTCTTGTAATTAGCTTTGCAGTTCTTTCATCTCGCTGGGTGCGAGTCTGTAAGGAGCACGAGCTATTGGTGCAGCTCCTGGTACAAGATCTATTTGATATTCAACGGATCGATGTGGGGGTAATCCCGGTAATTCTTTCGGAAAAACATCAGGAAATTCTTTTGCAATGGGAACATCATTGATGCTCTTTTCTTCAGTTTGTACTTTTTCGACGTGTGCTAGAACAGCATAGCAACCTTTTCTTATTAGTTTTTGTGCCTTCAAATTACTAATAAGATGTAGCTTCGTGTTGTCCTTTTCTCCGTACACCATTAAGGGTTTTCCTTTTTCTCGTATAATGCGAATTGCATTTTTGTAACAAACGATCTCTGCTTTCACTTCTTTCAACCAGTCCATACCGATTATCACATCAAAACTCCCTAACTCTACAGGTATCTAATAAATCTTAAATGTTTCGCTAACCAGTTTAATTTCTCGATTCCGACATATATTATCTGCTGAAATTAATTTACCATTTGCTAATTCGAGTAAAAATTTACTATCCAAAGGCGTCAATGGACAACTTAATTTAGCACAAAAATCTCTACTCATATAGCTTCTATCCGCACCCGAATCAAATAAAACGTAAGCAGATTTATTGTCAATAAGAAACGTACCCGTAACAAGCTCCGGGTCTTCCTGTGCCTCTGCCGCATTAATATTGAAAACTCTTCCGCGGCCTTGTCCATTCGTGTTCTCCTGGTTCGGGCAATTTCTAATAATGTGGCCCGGTTTTCCACATTTATAACAAACTACATTGGCATAACTTGCTCCGACACTACTTGCTCCGCCATTACTCGTTCCGACTCCATTTGTTCCTTTCGTTCTATTAACCCCTGGTCCGTAGACCTCACACTTCTCTGCGCTATGACCATTTCTTTTACACTTGTTGCAAAATTTGGTACAGAACCCCGAGTGATACTTTTCACACCTTTGGCATAGCTGCTTCTGATTGTTGTTGTTGTTGTTGTTGCGGTTATTATTGTTGTTGGGATGATTGTTGTTGTTGTTGTTGTTGTTGTTGTTGTTGTTGTTGTTGTTGTTGTTGTTGTTGTTGTTGTTGTTGTTGTTGTTGTTGGGCCGTTTGTTGTAGTTGCGATTGATGTTGCGATTGTTGGGATAATTGTTGCGATTATTGTTGTAATTGCTGTTGTTGTTGTATTGGTGATTCTTATCACCGTTTTCCTCCCACTTTCTTTTGACTTGCTTCACATTGGCCTCTTCAGCAGTCTGTTCTTTAATTCTTTCTTCAATCTGGTTCACTAGTTTGTGAGCCATTTTACATGCCTGTTGTATGGAGGCGGGCTCGTGTGAACTTATATCTTCTTGGATTCTTTCCGGTAATCCTTTCACAAACGCGTCGATCTTCTCTTCCTCATCTTCGAATGCTCCCGGACACAATAGGCACAATTCTGTGAATCGTCTTTCGTACGTGGTAATATCAAATCCTTGGGTTCGTAACCCTCTAAGTTCTGTCTTGAGCTTATTGACCTCGGTTCTGGGACGGTACTTCTCGTTCATCAAGTGCTTGAATGCTGACCACGGTAGTGCGTACGCATCGTCTTGTCCCACTTGCTCTAGATAGGTATTCCACCATGTTAACGCAGAACCTGTGAAGGTATGCGTAGCGTACTTCACTTTGTCCTCTTCAGTACACTTACTTATGGCAAACACCGATTCGACCTTCTCGGTCCACCGTTTCAATCCGATCGGTCCTTCGGTTCCATCAAATTCCAAAGGTTTGCAGGCAGTGAATTCTTTGTAGGTGCATCCTACACGATTTCTTGTACTGCTAGATCCAAGGTTATTGTTGGTATGTAGTGCAGCCTGTACTGCGGCTATGTTTGAAGCTATAAAAGTACGGAATTCCTCTTCATTCATATTCACGGTGTGTCGAGTAGTCGGTGCCATTTCCTTCAAAATAGTCAAATGGAACAAGTTAATCATACAGAATATTAAGAGTAGTTAATAGTATTTCGTAGCATAATATGAACTCATTTATAAAAGCTTTTTCTTCATATTAGCGTTTTATAAGTTTAAATTCGGGTAGTACCTACCCGTTAAGTTCATACTTAGTAGCTAATATACAATTCAACTACTACAATTCTATATGAAAAACTGATTATAATAATATTTCGCGTTCAAACTTTTATACAATATTTTACAAACTTACAATACCGCTTATTTTACATAAAGCATGAAATATAGCACACAATAACTTTGATACAAGATAGTTGTGAAGATAATTCTAGCTAGTACACAAGTCGTTCAGCAAAGGCAATAAATACACGTAATTCATACGTCCAGAAACAAGTCATGCATTCTGGTTTTACTAGGATTACTTCCCATCCTTGGTCTTGTGGAACATAACCGTTATGGCCGTTGATAAGACAGCGTGTTGTAACGTCGTCAAAGGGACGAGGGTTACGTAATGTCCAACAGTCCCGTAACAATCTAAAAACCTCATTTCTTACCCTAATTACCGACTCCGTCACTTGTGGGAACGTTTTGTTTAATAGTTGTAGCCCGATGTTCTTGTTCTCACTTTGGTGAGAAGTGAACATTACTAATCCGTAAGCATAACATGCTTCTTTATGTTGCATGTTAGCCGCTTTTTCTAAATCACGAAGTCCAATATTCGGATATATTGAGTCAAAATAATTTCTTAACCCATTGCGTAAAATAGCATTTGGGTTCCCCGCAATATATGCGTCAAAGTAAACACATCGTAACTTATGGATTTCCCAATGTGATATCCCCCATCTTTCGAACGAAAGCCTTTTATAAACCAAGGCATTCTTGGAACGTTCTTCGAATGTCTTACAAACTGATCTCGCCTTAAATAGTTGTGCCGAAGAATTCTGACCGACTCTAGACAAGATTTCATCAATCATGTCTCTGGGTAGGTCTCTTAAAATATTGGGTTGTCTATCCATTTTGTGTTTTTATACTGTAAAATAGACAAGAGTTAGATTCATAAAAAAAAATAGTTATTAATACAAGCAATTGTTACATATATCATAAAGCATAAGCACACTATATTACATATATTACACCACACGAATACAACTATCTTATTCCGACTCGCTTGTTTCTTCTTCTTCGGTTTTGGTTCATTTTGCCAAGTTTCTAGGGATATCTGATGTTCCCCTAATACGAGCCGTCGTTATCCACATTGGTTTAGAAAAACCTGGTGGTTTAGAGGTTCCCGGGTCATTATTACAACTTAAGGACTTCGGGGGTTGACGATACATATAAAGTTCATCGGGGTTGGAATTAGATTTCTCTATTTTTATGCCCTTTCCCTTATTATTTTCTTTTGCCTTTTTAAATTCAGTTGGGGTAATTTCTATAACATCATCGGAATTCTCGTCGGAATCCGATTCATCGGAGAATTGGTAATCCTCCCAATATTTTGCTTCCTTGGCGGAAACACCATTGACAATAATTAACCTTGGTCGGTTGGTTGAGGATTTTCTTTTACTTAACCGTTTTATTATTTCCCCCACCGGTTTCGATTCTTCTTCCGGTTCCGACTCTTCTTCCGGTTCCTCTTCGGGAACTTGTGAATCAGTCCACGAATCATTCCAATTTACATTTGACTCTTCATTATTATTAGGTGAGTCAATGGAACTTGTTCTAGAGGTAGACATCTATCACATAATATCAAACGCGTTAAGAGATTAATATATCACATAATATTCACATGTTAAAAATATATAGTTTCCAACAAAATTTGTTAAGCAATCATTTTTCAAGTAAACACGGTCGAAGTCCAGACTCACTAATGCATCCTAACAAACTCGATAAGACACACTAATGCAAAATTCTGGTTCTCTAAGACCAACGCTCGGATACCAACTGAAATGTCCCGTTCTTATTGATTAAAAACGTTCCATATTAATTGATTTCGTTGCGAGATTTTGACCTCTATATGAGACGTTTTTCAAAGACTGCATTCATTTTAAAACAAACCATAACCTTTATTTCATCAATAAAGGTTTAAAAAGCTTTATGTAGATTATCAGATAATGATAATCTAAAATATCCTGTTTACACACGACCATTACATAATGGTTTACAATACAAATATGTTACAACAAAATAAGTTTCTTGAATGCAGTTTTTACACAATATCATACAAGCATGGACTCCAAATCTCGTCCTTATTTAAGTATGCGACAGCGGAAGCTCTTAATAATCACCTGAGAATAAACATGCTTAAAACGTCAACAAAAATGTTGGTGAGTTATAGGTTTAACCTATATATATCAAATCATAATAATAGACCACAAGATTTCATATTTCAATACACATCCCATACATAGAGATAAAAATCATTCATATGGTGAACACCTGGTAACCGACATTAACAAGATGCATATATAAGAATATCCCCATCATTCCGGGACACCCTTCGGATATGATATAAATTTCGAAGTACTAAAGCATCCGGTACTTTGGATGGGGTTTGTTAGGCCCAATAGATCTATCTTTAGGATTCGCGTCAATTAGGGTGTCTGTTCCCTAATTCTTAGATTACCAGACTTAATAAAAAGGGGCATATTTTATTTCGATAATTCAACCATAGAATGTAGTTTCACGTACTTGTGTCTATTTTGTAAATCATTTATAAAACCTGCATGTATTCTCATCCCAAAAATATTAGATTTTAAAAGTGGGACTATAACTCACTTTCACAGATTTTTACTTCGTCGGGAAGTAAGACTTGGCCACTGGTTGATTCACGAACCTATAACAATATATACATATATATCAAAGTATGTTCAAAATATATTTACAACACTTTTAATATATTTTGATGTTTTAAGTTTATTAAGTCAGCTGTCCTCGTTAGTAACCTACAACTAGTTGTCCACAGTTAGATATACAGAAATAAATCGATAAATATTATCTTGAATCAATCCACGACCTAGTCTATACGTATCTCAGTATTGATCACAACTCAAACTATACATATTTTGGAATCAACCTCAACCCTGTATAGCTAACTCCAACATTCACATATAGAGTGTCTATGGTTGTTTCGAAATATATATAGATGTGTCGACATGATAGGTCGAAACATTGTATACATGTCTATGGTATCTCAAGATTACATAATATACAATACAAGTTAATTAAGTTATGGTTGGAATAGATTTGTTACCAATTTTCACGTAGCTAAAATGAGAAAAATTATCCAATCTTGTTTTACCCATAACTTCTTCATTTTAAATCCGTTTTGAGTGAATCAAATTGCTATGGTTTCATATTGAACTATATTTTATGAATCTAAACAGAAAAAGTATAGGTTTATAGTCGGAAAAATAAGTTACAAGTCGTTTTTGTAAAGGTAGTCATTTCAGTCGAAAGAACGACGTCTAGATGACCATTTTAGAAAACATACTTCCACTTTGAGTTTAACCATATTTTTTGGATATAGTTTCATGTTCATAATAAAAATCATTTTCTCAGAATAACAACTTTTAAATCAAATTTTATCATAGTTTTTAATTAACTAACCCAAAACAGCCCGCGGTGTTACTATGACGGCGTAAATCCGGTTTTACGGTGTTTTTCGTGTTTCCAGGTTTTAAATCATTAAGTTAGCATATAATATAGATATAGAACATGTGTTTAGTTAATTTTAAAAGTCAAGTTAGAAGGATTAACTTTTGTTTGCGAACAAGTTTAGAATTAACTAAACTATGTTCTAGTGATTACGAGTTTAAACCTTCGAATAAGATAGTTTTATATATATGAATCGAATGATGTTATGAACATCATTACTACCTCAAGTTTAGTAGGTAAACCTACTTGAAGTGACAAGAAATGATCTAGCTTCAAAGGATCTTGGATGGCTTGAAAGTTCTTGAAGTAGGATCATGACACAAAAACAAGTTCAAGTAAGATTTTTACTCGAATTAAGATAGTTTATAGTTATAGAAATTGAATAAAAGTTTGAATATGAATATTACCTTGAATAAGAAAGATAACCTACTGTATATAACAAAGGTTTCTTGATCTTAGATGATTACTTGGAACGGATTAGAAAGCTTGGAAGTAAATTAGTAAACTTGAAGGGATTTTTGAAGTGTTCTTGAAGTGTTCTTCCTATGATGATTATAGCTTGATTCTTGAAGTGATTTTTGATGAAGATGATGATTAACTACTGGAAAAATACGTTCATAATAGTGTGTGTGTGTGTGTTGAGAGAGAATTAGAAAGAGAATTGGAAGTGAAATGGAGTGAATGATGAGTGGTAATTGGTGAGTGGTGAGTGGAGTTAAAAGGAGTTCTAGTTAGTTGACTAGCTCATGGTAGAAGGTAAAATTGATTAGTCATACATGAAATAATCAAGAGTGGAATCCCATGCTAGTTCCTATTGGTATATACCTATAGTAAGTACGTTTTGAAGCTGTGTATAATACGGGTAAGAATACGACTAGAATTCTTGATGAAAGAAAAGAATGGGAAAGTAACTGTAACCATTTTCGTTAAGTATGAGTGTTTTGATATATGTCTTGAAGTCTTCCAAAAGTATTTTAATACATCTAAATACACTACATGTATATACATTTTAACTGAGTCGTTAAGTCATCGTTAGTCGTTACATGTAAGTGTTGTTTTGAAACATTTAAGTTAACGATCTCAATTAATGTTGTTAACCCATTGTTTATTATATCTAATGAGATGTTAAATTATTATATTATCATGATATTATGATATATTAATATATCTTAATATGATATATATATACATTTAAATGTCGTTACAACGATAATCGTTACATATATGTCTCGTTTCGAAATCCTTAAGTTAGTAGTCTTGTTTATATGTATATAACTCATTGTTAATATACTTATGGAGATACTTACTTATCATAATCTCATGTTAACCATATGTATATCCATATATATATCGCCATGTCGTTTTTACAAGTTTTAACGTTCGTGAATCGCCGGTCAACTTGGGTGGTCAATTGTCTATATGAAACATATTTCAATTAATCAAGTCTTAACAAGCTTGATTGCTTAACATGTTAGAAACATTTAATCATGTAAATATCAATCTCAATTAATATATATAAACATGGAAAAGTTCGGGTCACTACATAGACAATTAAAGATTCACGAGCAAAATTATACGACGCATGATTTGGAATTAGGCGCGGTTGTTTTTGCATTAAAGACTTGGAGACACTACTTATATGGGGTCAAAAATATTATATATACCGACCACAAAAGTCTTCAACACATATTTAATCAGAAACAACTGAACATGAGGCAGCGTAGGTGGATTGAATTGTTGAATGATTACGACTTTGAGATTCGTTACCACCTGGGGAAGGCAAATGTGGTAGCCGACGCCTTGAGTAGAAAGGACAGAGAACCCATTCGAGTAAAATCTATGAATATAATGATTCACAATAACCTTACTACTCAAATAAAGGAGGCGCAACAAGGAGTTTTAAAAGAGGGAAATTTAAAGAATGAAATACCCAAAAGATCGGAGAAGCATCTTAATATTCGGGAAGATGGAACCCGGTATAGGGCTGAAAGGATTTGGGTACTAAAATTTGAAGATATGAGAGAAATGGTACTTAGAGAATCTCATAAAACCAGATACTCAATACATCCTGGAACGGGGAAGATGTACAAGGATCTCAAGAAACATTTTTGGTGGCCAGGTATGAAAGCTGATGTTGCTAAATACGTAGGGGAATGTTTGACGTGTTCTAAGGTCAAAGAGGAGCATCAGAAACCATCAGGTCTACTTCAACAACCCGAAATCCCGGAATGGAAATGGGAAAACATTACCATGGATTTCATCACTAAATTACCAAGGACTGCAAGTGGTTTTGATACTATTTAGGTAATAGTTGATCGTCTCACCAAATCAACACACTTCCTGTCAATAAGAGAAGATGACAAGATGGAGAATGAAAGGACCCGTTCATATACATTATAAATGATTCACAATAGTTGATTACATCGCGAGGTATTTGACCTCTATATGATACATTATACAAATATTGCATTCATTTTTAAAAGACAAACTTTCTTTACAATTAAAGTTGACGGCATGCATACCATTTCATAATACATCCAACTATAATTGGCTTAATAATAATCTTGATGAACTCAATGAATCGAATGCAACGTCTTTCAAAATATGCCATGAATGACTCCAAGTAATATCCTTAAAATGAGCTAATGCACAGTGGAAGATTTCTTTAATAACTGAGAATAAACATGCTTTAAAGTGTCAACCAAAAGGTTGGTGAGTTCATAGGTTTATCATAACAATCATTTCAATATATTAATAGACCACAAGATTTCCGTTTATAAATATATGACACTCGCAAGTGTATAAAAGTATTCTATAAGTTGTAGGCACCCGGTAACAAGCCTTAGCGTTTATGTTTTACCCTCTGAAGTACACCAGATCAGGTGTGTTTAAAATAACCTCGAAGTACTAAAGCATCCCATAGTCAGGATGGGGTTTGTCAGGCCCAATAGATCTATCTTTAGGATTCGCACCTACCGTACATAGGCAAGTAGTTTAATGTTACCAAGCTAAGGGTATATTTCTGGCTTAAACCCACGTAGAATTAGTTTTAGTACTTGTGCCTATTTCGTAAAACATTTATAAAAACAGCGCATGTATTCTCAGTTCCAAAAATATATATATAGGGGAGCAAATGAAACTCACAATACTGTATTTCGTAGTAAAAATACATATAACGTCATTTAACAAGTGCAAGGTTGGCCTCGGATTCATGAACGTATCTATATTGAGATTCAATATTGCAGGAAAGTACGTAGATGCAACGGAGATGATAAACACTAGATTGACCTCACGAGCATACCCATGAACCATACCCATCACCTCCATAGCTATAACCCATAATTTCCTTAGCTTCGACTCATTCAAAAAAACTATTTTCAAATCACTCGGACAGTACCCCGTCGTAATATTTTATGTATACTAATAATATCTTGAAATAATACAGAGCAAATATATATATATATAAATCGATTGAGAGAGTTTAGAGAAATATATTTTCAAGTTTCTATGAAATAATGAAACCTATTGAATTCTATTTATAATATATTTTTAAATTATTAAAGTGAATTATTAAAGTGAATATTAAAGTATGAATTATTAAAGTGAATTATTAAAGTATGAATTATTAAAGTGAATTATTAAAGTATGAATTATTAAAGTGAATTATTAAAGTATGAATTATTAAAGTGAATTATTAAAGTTAAAGTAAAGTAAAAGTAAAGTAAATGTAAAGTTAAAATATAGTAAAAGTATAAAAACTATGTATGTATAATACGCGTATAAATATATATAATATTAATTTAAATCGTTATATATATTTAATGAAATAAAATATAAATATCGTTATATTTATTATACTGGTTAAGTAATGAGTTGTCAAAAGTGATTCTAGATATTTATAAAATTTATATACGTTTTAATAATAAAGTTCTTTTTAAACTGAAAACGTCTTTGTACGTTTGAAAATAGATTAATAGAATATTATGGAAACCAATTCTCCACTAACTTTTGTCTAACTTTCGTAAATGACACTTTTTGTTTTTATTTATAAATAGCTTTACAAATTATTTTGAATATCGTTAAGAGGAATAGATTTTCTCAAATCATAGTGGACCTCTCAACAGAGACTTGTAATCATAATTCAATGTTTCTGATAATTCAATCATTTAATATATATTTTTTTAATTTCGTCGAAAATCATATTGAAACATATACGTTCGTGTAAAGTATTATACGTTTAATACTTTATTAATATTCTCAAGTTATAATATATATATATATATACATATACATATCTATTTATATATAACGGTTCGTGAATCGTCGGAATTTGGTCGAGGTTATAATGAATGTATGAACACAGTTTAAAATTCTTGAGATTTAACTTAACAAACTTTGCTTATCGTGTCGGAATATTATAAAGATTAAAGTTTAAATTTGGTCGGAAATTTTCGGGTCGTCACAGTACCTACCCGTTAAAGAAATTTCGTCCCCGAAATTTGATAGAGGTCGTCATGACTAACAATGAGAATGTTATTATAACAATTATAGAGTTTTATCATGTTCAAGAAGAATGGATAAAATAATTCAATTACTCGAAGCGTGTGAGTGAAGTTATCGTAAATGAATGAAATAAGATAATAGTGATTCGTCGTATCTTTTGACGTCATCACGATTGATCTCCGAAAAGAAAATCTTTGTAATCTATATTGGATTTGATTATTCGGCGATTAAGAAAATTATGATCCTCTTCGAATTAATGCGATAATCCATTTTGATTTCTCTGTCGGATATTTTACTATAAATCCACCTCATTTGTTTTCTTATAACTCACACCTTCTCAACTCATATTTTAAAGTATTTGTCAATATGTTTCATCCAGTGCTGATTCTTGATATACTCCTCACTTTCATATCTGTCGCTCTTCTTTTTCATCTGCCTCTAGAAGAATCTATTTACTTCTACTATACTCTTAGTTTTATAGTGTTTTTAGTTCTCCCGTGTCTTTATATTGCTATATGCATTGATATATACGGTTTGTGATTTCTGGGTTGTTGTTGAGTTTTATATCTTCCCTTATATTTGAAAGTCATTGCTTCTTGTATAATCATTGTCATCCACAGTTAATGCTCTCTTCTATTTTCTATGATTTATACTCCCATTTCTATTTCGGAGCTTTGTCCTTTCGTTTCTTCTTCTTGCGATTAAGCACCGCTTGTAATGGTCTAGAATTCGCAGATATAAATTTCGGAATGAACATTGTTAATGTTCTAGGAAGGAAATTGTAATGACTTGACTTGTCAAATTACCAGAATATCTCGGAAAAGGCCGAATCATCAAGAAATATTTTCTTGATATTTAGAGATCAAAGAGAATACAAGAGTCGTGTAACATAGCACATGATGACGTTATGATCTGTGAATCATCATGTTCCATTTAGAAACTGAGCATGACTTACTGTAATATAATCACGTTGATCAAGTGTCATTATATTATACTAGTTCATGCTTCAGTTCTCAGCACTACTTCAAAAATATTCCTATTTTAAATTCGAAAGTTTCAGAATTTAGAAACTAAAATAGTTTCTTTTATGATGTAATACAGACAGCACGAAGAGGTAAATGATTTCAGATAAGAATAATTATGGAAATATCTTCAGAAATATGGAGAATATTTATAATGAAAGATACGATGATATCTTAAAATTTCTAATATCAGAGGATGATTAAGAATATTGTCCGTAAGGGTTTAGAGTCAGGAACAAGGTATTCGATAATGACTTCAGCAGATACGGAATCATTTGGATTCTTTGAAGGTAGATTTTGTCCTTGTGATTTATTCACAGCCTTCTTCATGGTTTGCTCAATCCGTATTTTTCAGTACCAAATCTTCTCTTTTTCTGAGCTTTGCCAACACACTACTCTTTATCATCAAACTTTTTATTGTTAAGGTCATTTATAGTTTTTGCTGCTTCATCAGTATTTCGAGAACTAGTTCGCAGTTTAGGGTGTTTTTCAGAAACTTCACATTCAAAGTATATAAGTCCAGAAGATATACACATATAATTGTTGGTGTAGACATGCTGCGAGATTTCAAAATACTGATTGCTAATTTCTGATGATTCGTATGGCAATTCTCGTTACAAGATGCAGATGAGTAAATGATGGGGTTTTGATAAATATAAAGATTTTTCAGAAAGTCAAAGATCAATGAAGTTGTTAATAAGTTTACTGCTAATGTGGTGAGATATGAAAGGTTCCCCGGTAATAATGATGAAGGGGTAATCATTATATTAAGGCTTATTCGAATGAACAATTGAAGTTGGTTTGCTGGAGCTGTGACAAAACCGTCTATTTTTAGAAGGGATTGAAAAGTTATTTTAGCTAGTAAATGCCAAAAGGTCTGACATGGATACATGTTAAATTATGACTTTGGTTTCAAGAGTTTTTCAGGTACGTAACTGTGGATAACATGTGGTTGGATCATCATCTCGATTGTTCATTATTTGAAGTGTCTTCGGGTATTTCGAAAGGCTTGAACACATATTATAATCGTTAATGTACATACGATGTTCTAACACAGTTTTGAAGTTAAAGTATAGCTTTGAAAGATGTAAGAATCTAAGAGTGATGATACCGGTTATAACTTGAATTGAATTCGGCGATTTCAAATTCAGAATATTTAATTAGATTTTTGAATGAGTATGGTTGTTTTGATTTCTGTAAAAGAATGTATATTGTTGTGAAAGTAGGGAGTATAATGGATGATTTGCTGAATCAGATTCGAAGAATGTAACATATTAATTGTGAATTTATATATCTCTCGGGTATTACCTACCCGTTAAAAAAATATCACAATTAATATTTTGTAAAAAAAAAAAATTTATTACGGTCTTTATGGAAATATATGTGTATATTTCTTCAGATGTAATATAGATTTAATGAGTTAATATTAAATTAAACTCACTTGATTTATGGTTAAGGCTAGGATAGATAATTTCTAAACTTTAGAAATTACATAATCATCGTAGAATGTTTTCCCAATGAAGTTATGAATCAATACTTCATCGTCGTGGTATTCCTTAGTATCTACAGGGCGTATGACGTCGATGCTCATGGGACAGATTGTGAAGTTGAGGTTTGCGATGCGGTTGTTGTTGGTGGTGATAATGGTACTGTTGATGTTGTTGATGGTGGTACTGGTTATGTTGCTGGTGCTGCTGCTGGTGTTTGTAACCTTTGCACCATATTCTCCAAAGCCACTACCCGAGCGCGAAGCTCGTTGACTTCTTCTATTACACCGGGGTGATTGTCGGTTCGAACGAGTGGATAAATAAGATCTAGAATTTGGTGTAGTATATAATCATGATGAGATACTCTGGAAATGAGAGAGAAAATGGTGTTTCGGACAGGTTCGCCGGTAAGTGCTTCAGGTTCATTGCCAAGAGGGCAATGTGGTGGATGGAAGGGATCACCTTCTTCTTATCTCCAATGATTAAGGAGGCTACGAACCCATCCCCAATTCATCCAGAATAGATGATGACTAATTGGTTGATCCATTCCGGTCACACTGCTTTCGAAACTTGAGTGGGATTCCATTTCGGAATCTGAGGGACTTGAACTAATGACAAATTCCATTTCGTACGATTGAATAAAGAATTTTTCGATATGAAATGATTTTCCGGCTATCGGGTGGTATTCTAATTATATAGAGCAAAAGGTTTCGTAGATTACGGAGGAATTTCGGAATATGTCAGGCAAAGTTTACAGTAACAGATACGCTAAGATATGAATTAGCAGATACGCTAAGATATGAATTTTGTCTATACACTATTCATGCAATCAATGCAATAAGATGTGTCTAGACTAAGAATGATAAGCAGGTAATTTCCGACAAAAATGATGAGCAAAACTTTTGACATGAAGACACGGTCGAAGTCCAGATTCACTAATGCATCCTAATGACTATCAGTTAGACACACTAATGCAGACCTGGTTTGCTAAGACCACTACTCTGATACCAACTAAAAGGACCCGTTCATATACATTATAAATGATTCACAATAGTTGATTACATCGCGAGGTATTTGACCTCTATATGATACATTTTACAAACATTGCATTCGTTTTTAAAAGACAAACTTTCTTTACAACGAAAGTTGACGGCATGCATACCATTTCATAATACA
The DNA here is from genome assembly GCF_046630445.1 of Rutidosis leptorrhynchoides. Taxonomy (NCBI): domain Eukaryota; kingdom Viridiplantae; phylum Streptophyta; class Magnoliopsida; order Asterales; family Asteraceae; genus Rutidosis; species Rutidosis leptorrhynchoides. Next base: position 26,314,052 of record NC_092340.1, read on the forward strand.
TCCAACTATAATTGGCTTAATAATAATCTTGATGAACTCAATGAATCGAATGCAACGTCTTTCAAAATATGCCATGAATGACTCCAAGTAATATCCTTAAAATGAGCTAATGCACAGCGGAAGATTTCTTTAATACCTGAGAATAAACATGCTTTAAAGTGTCAACCAAAAGGTTGGTGAGTTCATAGGTTTATCATAACAATCATTTCAATATATTAATAGACCACAAGATTTCCGTTTATAAATATATGTACACTCGCAAGTGTATAAAAGTATTCTATAAGTTGTAGGCACCTGGTAACAAGCCTTAACGTTCATATTTTACCCTCTGAAGTACACCAGATCAGGTGTGTTTAAAATAACCTCGAAGTACTAAAGCATCCCATAGTCAGGATGGGGTTTGTCAGGCCCAATAGATCTATCTTTAGGATTCGTGCCTACCATACATAGACAAGTAGTTTAATGTTACCAAGCTAAGGGTATATTTCTGGTTTAAACCCGCGTAGAATTAGTTTTAGTACTTGTGCCTATTTCGTAAAACATTTATAAAAATAGCGCATGTATTCTCAGTCCCAAAAATATATATAAAAGGGAGCAAATGAAACTCATAATACTGTATTTCGTAGTAAAAATACATATAACGTCATTTAACAAGTGCAAGGTTGGCCTCGGATTCACGAACGTATCAATATTGAGATTCAATATTGCAGGAAAGTACGTAGACGCAACAGAGATGATAAACACTAGATTGACGTCACGAGCATACCCATGAACCATACCCATCACCTCCATAGCTATAACCCATAATTTCCTTAGCTTCGACTCATTCAAAAAAACTATTTTGAAATCACTCGGACAGTACTCCGTCGTAATATTTTATGTATACTAATAATATCTTGAAATAATACAGAGCAAATATATATATAAATCGATTGAGAGAGTTTAGAGAAATATATTTTCAAGTTTTTATGAAATAATGAAACCTATTGAATTCTATTTATAATAGATTTTTAAATTATTAAAGTGAATTATTAAAGTATGAATTATTAAAGTGAATATTAAAGTATGAATTATTAAAGTGACTTATTAAAGTATGAATTATTAAAGTGAATTATTAAAGTATGAATTATTAAAGTGAATTATTAAAGTATGAATTATTAAAGTGAATTATTAAAGTATGAATTTTTAAAGTCAAAGTAAAGTAAAAGTAAAGTAAATGTAAAGTTAAAATATAGTAAAAGTATAAAAACTATGTATGTATAATACGCGTATAAATATATATAATATTAATTTAAATCGTTATATATATTTGATGAAATAAAATATAAATATCGTTATATTTATTATACTGGTTAAGTAATGAGTTGTCAAAAGTGATTCTAGATATTTTTAAAAGTTATATACGTTTTAATAATAAAGTTCTTTTTAAACTGAAAACGTCTTTGTACGTTTGAAAATAGATTAATAGAATATTATGGAAACCAATTCTTCACTAACTTTTGTCTAACTTTCGTAAATGACACTTTTTGTTTTTATTTATAAATAGCTTTACAAATTATTCTGAATATCGTTAAGAGGAATAGATTTTCTCAAATCATAGTGGACCTCTCAACAGAGACTTGTAATCATAATTCAATCATTTAATATATATTTTTTTAATTTCGTCGAAAATCATATTGAAACAAATATGTTCGTGTAAAGTATTATACATTTAATACTTTATTAATATTCTCAAGTTATAATATATATATATATATATATACATATACATATCTATTTATATATAACGGTTCGTGAATCGTCGGAATTTGGTCGAGGTTATAATGAATATATGAACACAGTTTAAAATTCTTGAGATTTAGCTTAACAAACTTTGCTTATCGTGTCGGAATAATATAAAGATTAAAGTTTAAATTTGGTCGGAAATTTCCGGGTCGTCACAGAGAAGTTAGCACGACTATATTTGAAGGAAGTCGTCTCCAGACATGGAATACCAATCTCTATTATCTCTGATAGGGATGGCAGATTTATTTCAAGATTCTGGCAGACATTACAGCAAGCATTAGGAACTCGTCTAGACATGAGTACTGCCTATCATCCACAAACTGATGGGCAGAGTGAAAGGACGAAACAAACGCTTGAAGACATGCTACGAGCATGTGTTATTGATTTCGGAAACAGTTGGGATCGACATCTACCGTTAGCAGAATTTTCCTACAACAATAGCTACCATTCAAGCATTGAGATGGCTCCGTTTGAAGCACTTTATGGTAAAAAGTGCAGGTCTCCGATTTGTTGAAGTGAAGTGGGGGATAGACAGATTACGGGTCCGGAGATAATACAAGAAACTACTGAGAAAATCATCCAAATTCAACAACGGTTGGAAACCGCCCAAAGTCGACAAAAGAGCTACGCCGACATTAAAAGAAAAGATATAGAATTTGAAATTGGAGAGATGGTCATGCTTAAGGTTGCACCTTGGCCCGTGCGTGTGGCTCTCATTCGGTCTTCCATACTTAGAGGTTCCAGATTTTCCATAATTGAATTTGTTGAATACGAATCACTAGAAGATTCTGATTTAATGGTTTGTGGTTCAAGAGGAATGATTAGTGGTTCTGGATCTTGGAATTGTCCCTGAATATTCTCCAGATTCTCAATTGTGAGGTCGGGTTCAAAAGATGGATTATCGGAAATTTGAGTTGGAGTTCTTGGTCGACTAGATGATGATTCTAAAGAAAAATCAACGGCGACAATATTGGCTAGATGTCTTGATCGAGTTATAGGTGGTGAACGTATGAAAGGTGGTGAACGTTTTACTCGGTGCATTCACTGAATATCCTATTAGTTTTTAAAAGGAAAGAAAAATTATATAAGTTATCCAATTAATAGACTTTTCTGATTTTGCCCACGTTTCGAATAGCCAAAAGATGCAGCAGAGGGGCAGGATTCGTTTGGTCTCAATATAATTGAGTACTGTTTGGCTCCAATAACCCGGTCCACGTACAAATCCAACTATTACTACGAACCAGAAAATTTTGATGTCTATCAATTTAACCACTTAAAATAAATTTTCGTAATTTTAAGAAATTTAGATAAGAAGTAGAATAAAAATCTTATCCTAAAACTAGAATAGCGAGAAATAAGAAAGAAAAAAAAACGCGTCGAAAAAGGTCGAAAAATAAAAGGTCGAAAAATAGGCGTCGATAAATAAAAATAAGAAAGTAGCGCGAAAAACGGCGTCGCAAAATTCTAAAGCACATAAATCTTAGTCTAAGGAATAAGCACTTAAGGGATTTTACGGCAAACCTAAAAATTCTAGAAATAAAAATAACTATGGCAAAACTAAATTTAATACTAAAAATTGTAACTAGAATCTAAAAATCTAAAGGTAATAAAAAAAAAACTTTTTTTAAAATTTTTTTTTATATTTCGTTTTTTAAGGATTTTAAAAAAATGTTTAAAAAAATTTTTTTTTTTAAAACTTTTTTTTTTTAAAAATTTTTTTTTCTAAAAAAAACGATTTTTTTTACAATTTTTTTTTTTAAAACGAATTTTTTTTTCTTTAAAAAAAACGATTTTTTTTACACAATTTTTTTTAAAGGAATTAATAATTTTTTTATTATTATTATTTTTTTTTAAAACTTTTTTTTAACTCATTTACTATTCATGAATAGTAAATGAAAAGAAATTAATTAATTTACTATTCACATGAAAGCGACATGATAGAAATTATTAATTGCAAGTTACATAATATACCCCTGAAATATTTAATAAATACGACTTTTTAAAACTTTTAAAACTTTTACGTATCAAATTTGATTCTAAAATATTATTATATTATTATATTTTATTTCAATATTATTATATTATTATATTTATTAAGTTATTATATTTAAATTAATATATCTTTAAACAATCAAAAACTAAAAAAAACTTAAATACCCCGTGAAAACACAAAAAGTGTCCCCGAAATTACTTTTTTTTATAACTATATTTTTACAGATATAAATTAAAAATATAGCGTTTTAGCGCTCCCCGGCAGCGGCGCCAAAAACTTGATGTCGTAGCGTGGGGTTACGAAATATACTATATTATTATTACGAAATGCGACGAAATATTACACAAGTTTTATATATTTATCGAGTGAGATATACCTAAACCTTGCTACAACACTTATAGGCAGTGTACCTAATCGTAGAGTAGTGTAGTTTTTAGTAAGTCCGGTTCGTTCCACAGGGAGCTAGTGAAGTTCAACGCTATATTTATTTTAAATATATTTGTACAAAAATTAAAATATATAAATATATATATATATATATATATATATATATATATATATATATATATATATATATATATATATATATATATATATATATATATATATATATATATATATATATATATATATATATATATATATATATATATATATATATATACAAGTAGTATTATTATTGTTAAAATGGGGGTTTTACCGTTTAGTGACCGGTTTGTCGATTTTAAATAAAGCGTAAAAATAAATGACGATAAAATAAATTACAGAATTTAAATTGCGATAAAGTAAATGACAGTAAATAAAATTACAGTAAATAAAAGTACGGTAAAAAAATACAATAAAACAATTATGCTTATTTAAACTTCCATAATCATGATGTTTGACTTTTTGATTTTAATTAATTGTTACTCGGGTTAATTGTCCTTTGTCATGGTTTATTTGATACCTATCTGGTTTTTGTCCATAATAGTCCATCGGTCATAAATATAAAGTGCGAGTGTCCTCGTCAAATTACCCTTATACCCGAAGTCAAATATTCCAACTAATTAAGGATTTAAACTGTGACGCAGTTATCACTTCTGTCAACAATTACACCAGTTATCACTGTATGTAATCCACCCCTGTTTTGATTAGATATGAATATTAATTTACCCACTTGATCAGTTTGAATAATCAATTACCCAACCCGAATAATTAATTAAATGATTATAATAGATTCCATATGAACGTCACTAAATAGGACAACCATAATCATTATTAATTATTAGGATAATTAATTTGAAGATAGGTTCGACAGACTCCAATGAGTTGTCACTCAATTAGACAATACCCCCCATCTATTAATAGTCAATAGTCCAATTTCCACAAGTGTCGGTCTTTTGTGAAATGTCCCGTTCTTATTGATTAAAAACGTTCCATATTAATTGATTTCGTTGCGAGGTTTTGACCTCTATATGAGACGTTTTTCAAAGACTGCATTCATTTTTAAAACAAACAATAACCTTTATTTCATAAATAAAGGTTTAAAAAGCTTTACGTAGATTATCAAATAATGATAATCTAAAATATCCTGTTTATACACGACCATTACATAATGGTTTACAATACAAATATGTTACATTGAAATCAGTTTCTTGAATGCAGTTTTTACACAATATCATACAAACATGGACTCCAAATCTTGTCCTTATTTTAGTATGCAACAGCGGAAGCTCTTAATATTCACCTGAGAATAAACATGCTTTAAACGTCAACAAAAATGTTGGTGAGTTATAGGTTTAACCTATATATATCAAATCGTAACAATAGACCACAAGATTTCATATTTCAATACACATCCCATACATAGAGATAAAAATCATTCATATGGTGAACACCTGGTAACCGACAATAACAAGATGCATATATAAGAATATCCCCATCATTCCGGGACACCCTTCGGATATGATATAAATTTCGAAGTACTAAAGCATCCAGTACTTTGGATGGGGTTTGTTAGGCCCAATAGATCTATCTTTAGGATTCGCGTCAATTAGGGTGTCTGTTCCCTAATTCTTAGATTACCAGACTTAATAAAAAGGGGCATATTCGATTTCGATAATTCAACCATAGAATGTAGTTTCACGTACTTGTGTCTATTTTGTAAATCATTTATAAAACCTGCATGTATTCTCATCCCAAAAATATTAGATTTTAAAAGTGGGACTATAACTCACTTTCACAGATTTTTACTTCGTCGGGAAGTAAGACTTGGCCACTGTTGATTCACGAACCTATAACAATATATACATATATATTAAAGTATGTTCAAAATATATTTACAACACTTTTAATATATTTTGATGTTTTAAGTTTATTAAGTCAGTTGTCCTCGTTAGTAACCTATAACTAGTTGTCCACAGTTAGATGTACATAAATAAATCGATAAATATTATCTTGAATCAATCCACGACCCAGTGTATACGTATCTCAGTATTGATCACAACTCAAACTATATATATTTTGGAATCAACCTCAACCCTGTATAGCTAACTCCAACATTCACATATAGAGTGTCTATGGTTGTTCCGAAATATATATAGATGTGTCGACATGATACGTCGAAACATTGTATACGTGTCTATGGTATCTCAAGATTACATAATATACAATACAAGTTGATTAAGTTATGGTTGGAATAGATTTGTTACCAATTTTCACGTAGCTAAAATGAGAAAAATTATCCAATCTTGTTTTACCCATAACTTCTTCATTTTAAATCCGTTTTGAGTGAATCAAATTGATATGGTTTCATATTGAACTCTATTTTATGAATCTAAACAGAAAAAGTATAGGTTTATAGTCGAAAAATAAGTTACAAGTCGTTTTTGTAAAGGTAGTCATTTCAGTCGAAAAAACGACGTCTAGATGACCATTTTAGAAAACATACTTCCACTTTGAGTTTAACCATAATTTTTGGATATAGTTTCATGTTCATAATAAAAATCATTTTCTCAGAATAACAACTTTTAAATCAAAGTTTATCATAGTTTTTAATTAACTAACCCAAAACAGCCCGCGGTGTTACTACGACGGCGTAAATCCGGTTTTACGGTGTTTTTCGTGTTTCCAGGTTTTAAATCATTAAGTTAGCATATCATATAGATATAGAACATGTGTTTAGTTGATTTTAAAAGTCCAGTTGCGAACAAGTTTAGAATTAACTAAACTATGTTCTAGTGATTACAAGTTTAAACCTTCGAATAAGATAGCTTTATATGTATGAATCGAATGATGTTATGAACATCATTACTACCTTAATTTCCTTGGATAAACCTACTAGAAAAGAGAAAAATGGATCTAGCTTCAATGGATCCTTGGATGGCTCGAAGTTCTTGAAGCAGAATCATGACACGAAAACAAGTTCAAGTAAGATCATCACTTGAAATAAGATTGTTATAGTTATAGAAATTGAACCAAAGTTTGAATATGATTATTACATTGTATTAGAATGATAACCTACTGTAAGAAACAAAGATTTCTTGAGGTTGGATGATCACCTTACAAGATTGGAAGTGAGCTAGCAAACTTGAAAGTATTCTTGATTTTATGAAACTAGAACTTTTGGAATTTATGAAGAACACTTAGAACTTGAAGATAGAACTTGAGAGAGATCAATTAGATGAAGAAAATTGAAGAATGAAAGTGTTTGTAGGTGTTTTTGGTCGTTGGTGTATGGATTAGATATAAAGGATATGTAATTTTGTTTTCATGTAAATAAGTCATGAATGATTACTCATATTTTTGTAATTTTATGAGATATTTCATGCTAGTTTCCAAATGATGGTTCCCACATGTGTTAGGTGACTCACATGGGCTGCTAAGAGCTGATCATTGGAGTGTATATACCAATAGTACATACATCTAAAAGCTGTGTATTGTACGAGTACGAATACGGGTGCATACGAGTAGAATTGTTGATGAAACTGAACGAGGATGTAATTGTAAGCATTTTTGTTAAGTAGAAGTATTTTGATAAGTGTATTGAAGTCTTTCAAAAGTGTATAAATACATATTAAAACACTACATGTATATACATTTTAACTGAGTCGTTAAGTCATCGTTAGTCGTTACATGTAAGTGTTGTTTTGAAACCTTTAGGTTAACGATCTTGTTAAATGTTGTTAACCCAATGTTTATAATATCAAATGAGATTTTAAATTATTATATTATCATGATATTATCATGTATGAATATCTCTTAATATGATATATATACATTAAATGTCTTTACAACGATAATCGTTACATATATGTCTCGTTTAAAAATCATTAAGTTAGTAGTCTTGTTTTTACATATGTGGTTCATTGTTAATATACTTTATGATATGTTTTCTTATCATAGTATCATGTTAACTATATATATATATCCATATATATGTCATCATATAGTTTTTACAAGTTTTAACGTTCGTGAATCACCGATCAACTTGGGTGGTCAATTGTCTATATGAAACATATTTCAATTAATCAAGTCTTAACAAGTTTGATTGCTTAACATGTTGGAAACATTTAATCATGTAAATATCAATCTCAATTAATATATATAAACATGGAAAAGTTCGGGTCACTACAGTACCTACCCGTTATATAAATTTCGTCCCGAAATTTTAAGCTGTTGAAGGTGTTGACGAATCTTCTGGAAATAGATACGGGTATTTCTTCTTCATCTGATCTTCACACTCCCAGGTGAACTCGGGTCCTCTACGAGCATTCCATCGAACCTTAACAATTGGTATCTTGTTTTGCTTAAGTCTTTTAACCTCACGATCCATTATTTCGACGGGTTCTTCGATGAATTGAAGTTTTTCGTTGATTTGGATTTCATCTAACGGAATAGTGAGATCTTCTTTAGCAAAACATTTCTTTAAATTCGAGACGTGGAAAGTGTTATGTACTGCCGCGAGTTGTTGAGGTAACTCTAGTCGGTAAGCTACTGGTCCGACACGATCAATAATCTTGAATGGTCCAATATACCTTGGATTTAATTTCCCTCGTTTACCAAATCGAACAACGCCTTTCCAAGGTGCAACTTTAAGCATGACCATCTCTCCAATTTCAAATTCTATATCTTTTCTTTTAATGTCAGCGTAGCTCTTTTGTCGACTTTGGGCGGTTTTCAACCGTTGTTGAATTTGGATGATCTTCTCGGTAGTTTCTTGTATAATCTCCGGACCCGTAATCTGTCTATCCCCCACTTCACTCCAACAAATCGGAGACCTGCACTTTCTACCATAAAGTGCTTCAAACGGCGCCATCTCAATGCTTGAATGGTAGCTGTTGTTGTAGGAAAATTCTGCTAACGGTAGATGTCGATCCCAACTGTTTCCGAAATCAATAACACATGCTCGTAGCATGTCTTCAAGCGTTTGTATCGTCCTTTCGCTCTGCCCATCAGTTTGTGGATGATAGGCAGTACTCATGTCTAGACGAGTTCCTAATGCTTGCTGTAATGTCTGCCAGAATCTTGAAATAAATCTGCCATCCCTATCAGAGATAATAGAGATTGGTATTCCATGTCTGGAGACGACTTCCTTCAAATACAGTCATGCTAACTTCTCCATCTTGTCATCTTCTCTTATTGGTAGGAAGTGTGCTAATTTGGTGAGACGATTAACTATTACCCAAATAGTATCAAAACCACTTGCAGTCCTTGGCAATTTAGTGATGAAATCCATGGTAATGTTTTCCCATTTGCATTCCGGGATTTCGGGTTGTTGAAGTAGACCTGATGGTTTCTGATGCTCAGCTTTAACCTTAGAACACGTCAAACATTCTCCTACGTATTTAGCAACATCGACTTTCATACCCGGCCACCAAAAATGTTTCTTGAGATCCTTGTACATCTTCCCTGTTCCAGGATGTATTGAGTATCTGGTTTTATGAGCTTCTCTAAGTACCATTTCTCTCATATCTCCAAATTTTGGTACCCAAATCCTTTCAGCCCTATACCGGGTTCCGTCTTCCCGAATATTAAGATGCTTCTCCGATCCTTTGGGTATTTCATCCTTTAAATTTCCCTCTTTTAAAACTCCTTGTTGCGCCTCCTTTATTTGAGTAGTAATGTTATTATGAATCATTATATTCATAGATTTTACTCGAATGGGTTCTCTGTCCTTCCTGCTCAAGGCATCGGCTACCACATTTGCCTTCCCCGGGTGGTAACGAATCTCAAAGTCATAATCATTCTATAATTCAATCCACCTACGCTGCCTCATATTCAGTTGTTTCTGATTAAATATGTGTTGAAGACTTTTGTGGTCGGTATATATAATACTTTTGACCCCATATAAGTAGTGCCTCCAAGTCTTTAATGCAAAAACAACCGCGCCTAATTCCAAATCATGCGTCGTATAATTTTGTTCGTGAATCTTCAATTGTCTAGACGCATAAGCAATCACCTTCGTTCGTTGCATTAATACACAACCGAGACCTTGCTTTGATGCATCACAATAAATCACAAAATCATCATTCCCTTCAGGCAATGACAATATAGGTGCCGTAGTTAGCTTTTTCTTCAATAACTGAAACGCTTTCTCTTGTTCATCATTCCATTCAAATTTCTTCCCTTTATGCGTTAATGCAGTCAAGGGTTTTGCTATTCTGGAAAAGTCTTGGATGAACCTTCTGTAGTAACCAGCTAGTCCTAAAAACTGGCGTATGTGTTTCGGAGTTTTCGGGGTTTCCCACTTTTTAACAGTTTCTATCTTTGCCGGATCCACCTTAATACCTTCTTTGTTCACTATGTGACCGAGGAATTGAACTTCTTCCAACCAAAATGCACACTTTGAAAACTTAGCGTACAATTCTTCCTTCCTCAATACTTCTAACACCTTTCTCAAATGTTCACCGTGTTCTTGGTCATTCTTTGAGTAAATAAGTATGTCATCAATGAAAACAATGACAAACTTGTCAAGGTATGGTCCACACACTCGGTTCATAAGGTCCATGAACACAGCTGGTGCATTAGTTAAACCAAACGGCATGACCATAAACTCGTAATGACCGTAACGTGTTCTGAAAGCAGTCTTTGGAATATCATCTTCTTTCACCCGCATTTGATGATACCCGGAACGTAAGTCAATCTTTGAATAAACAGACGAGCCTTGTAGTTGATCAAATAAGTCGTCGATTCTCGGTAGTGGGTAGCGGTTCTTGATGGTAAGTTTGTTCAACTCTCGGTAGTCGATACACAACCTGAATGTACCATCTTTCTTCTTGACAAACAAAACAGGAGCTCCCCACGGTGATGTGCTTGGTCGAATGAAACCACGCTCTAAAAGTTCTTGTAATTGGCTTTGCAGTTCTTTCATCTCGCTGGGTGCGAGTCTGTAAGGAGCACGAGCTATTGGTGCAGCTCCTGGTACAAGATCTATTTGAAATTCAACGGATCGATGTGGGGGTAATCCCGGTAATTCTTTCGGAAATACATCGGGAAATTCTTTTGCAATGGGAACATCATTGATGCTCTTTTCTTCAGTTTGTACTTTCTCGACGTGTGCTAGAATAGCATAGCAACCTTTTCTTATTAGTTTTTGTGCCTTCAAATTACTAATAAGATGTAGCTTCGTGTTGCCCTTTTCTCCGTACACCATTAAGGGTTTTCCTTTTTCTCGTATAATGCGAATTGCATTTTTGTAACAAACGATCTCCGCTTTCACTTCTTTCAACCAGTCCATACCGATTATCACATCAAAACTCCCTAACTCTACTGGTATCAAATCAATCTTAAATGTTTCGCTAACCAGTTTAATTTCTCGATTCCGACATATATTATCTGCTGAAATTAATTTACCATTTGCTAATTCGAGTAAAAATTTACTATCCAAAGGCGTCAATGGACAACTTAATTTAGCACAAAAATCTCTACTCATATAGCTTCTATCCGCACCCGAATCAAATAAAACGTAAGCAGATTTATTGTCAATAAGAAACGTACCCGTAACAAGCTCCGGGTCTTCCTGTGCCTCTACCGCATTAATATTGAAAACTCTTCCACGGCCTTGTCCATTCGTGTTCTCCTGGTTCGGGAAATTTCTAATAATGTGGCCTGGTTTTCCACATTTATAACAAACTACATTGGCATAACTTGCTCCGACACTACTTGCTCCGCCATTACTCGTTCCGACACCATTTGTTCCTTTCGTTCTATTAACCCCTGGTCCATAGACCTCACACTTCACCGCGCTATGACCATTTCTTTTACACTTGTTGCAAAATTTGGTGCAGAACCCCGAGTGATTCTTTTCACACCTTTGGCATAGCTGCTTCTGATTGTTGTTGTTGTTGCGGTTATTATTGTTGTTGGGATGATTGTTGTAGTTGTTGTTGTTGTTGTTGTTGTTGTTGTTGTTGTTGTTGTTGGGCCGTTTGTTGTAGTTGCGATTGATGTTGCGATTGTTGGGATAATTGTTGCGATTATTGTTGTAATTGCTGTTATTGTTGTATTGGTGATTCTTATCACCGTTTTCCTCCCACTTTCTTTTGACTTGCTTCACATTGGCCTCTTCAGCAGTCTGTTCTTTAATTCTTTCTTCAATCTGGTTCACTAGTTTGTGAGCCATTCTACATGCCTGTTGTATGGAGGCGGGCTCGTGTGAACTTATATCTTCTTGGATTCTTTCCGGTAATCCTTTCACAAACGCGTCGATCTTCTCTTCCTCATCTTCGAATGCTCCCGGACACAATAGGCACAATTCTGTGAATCGTCTTTCGTACGTGGTAATATCAAATCCTTGGGTTCGTAACCCTCTAAGTTCTGTCTTGAGCTTATTGACCTCGGTTCTGGGACGGTACTTCTCGTTCATCAAGTGCTTGAATGCTGACCAAGGTAGTGCGTACGCATCATCTTGTCCCACTTGCTCTAAATAGGTATTCCACCATGTTAACGCAGAACCTGTGAAGGTATGCGTAGCGTACTTCACTTTGTCCTCTTCAGTACACTTACTTATGGCAAACACCGATTCAACCTTCTCGGTCCACCGTTTCAATCCGATCGGTCCTTCGGTTCCATCAAATTCCAAAGGTTTGCAGGCAGTGAATTCTTTGTAGGTGCATCCTACACGATTTCCTGTACTGCTAGATCCAAGGTTATTGTTGGTATGTAGCGCAGCCTGTACTGCGGCTATGTTTGAAGCTAGAAAAGTACGGAATTCCTCTTCATTCATATTCACGGTGTGTCGAGTAGTCGGTGCCATTTCCTTCAAAATAGTTAAATGGAACAAGTTAATCATACAGAATATTAAGAGTAGTTAATAGTATTTCGTAGCATAATATGAACTCATTTATAAAAGCTTTTTCTTCATATTAGCGTTTTATAAGTTTAAATTCGGGTAGTACCTACCCGTTAAGTTCATACTTAGTAGCTAATATACAATTCAACTACTACAATTCTATATGAAAAACTGATTATAATAATATTTCACGTTCAAACTTTTATACAATATTTTACAAACTTACAATACCGCTTATTTTACATAAAGCATGAAATATAGCACACAATAACTTTGATACAAGATAGTTGTGAAGACAATTCTAGCTAGTACACAAGTCGTTCAGCAAAGGCAATAAAGACACGTAATTCATACGTCCAGAAACAAGTCATGCATTCTGGTTTTACTAGGACTACTTCCCATCCTTGGTCTTGTGCAACATAACCGTTATGGCCGTTGATAAGACAGCGTGTTGTAACGTCATCAAAGGGACGAGGGTTACGTAATGTCCAACAGTCCCGTAATAATCTAAAAACCTCATTTCTTACCCCAATTACCGACTCCGTCACTTGTGGAAACGTTTTGTTTAATAGTTGTAGCCCGATGTTCTTGTTCTCACTTTGGTGAGAAGCGAACATTACTAATCCGTAAGCATAACATGCTTCTTTATGTTGCATGTTAGCCGCTTTTTCTAAATCACGATGTCCAATATTCGGATATATTGAGTCAAAATAATTTCTTAACCCGTTGCGTAAAATAGCATTTGGGTTCCCCGCAATATATGCGTCAAAGTAAACACATCGTAACTTATGGGTTTCCCAATGTGATATCCCCCATCTTTCAAACGAAAGTCTCTTATAAACCAAGACATTCTTGGAACGTTCTTCGAATGTCTTACAAACTGATCTCGCCTTAAATAGTTGTGCCGAAGAATTCTGGCCGACTCTAGACAAGATTTCATCAATCATGTCTCCGGGTAGGTCTCTTAAAATATTGGGTTGTCTATCCATTTTGTGTTTTTAAACTGTAAAATAGACAAGAGTTAGATTCATAAAAAAATACTTATTAATACAAGCAATTTTTACATATATCATAAAGCATAAGAACACTATATTACATATATTACACCACACGAATACAACTATCTTATTCCGACTCGCTCGTTTCTTCTTGTTCGGTTTTGGTTCGTTTTGCCAAGTTTCTAGGGATATATGATGTTCCCCTAATACGAGCCGTCGTTGTCCACATTGGTTTAGAAAAACCTGGTGGTTTAGAGGTTCCCGGGTCATTGTTACAACTTAAGGACTTCGGGGGTTGAAGATACATATAAAGTTCATCGGGGTTGGAATTAGATTTCTCTATTTTTATGCCCTTTCCCTTATTATTTTCTTTTGCCTTTTTAAATTCAGTTGGGGTAATTTCTATAACATCATCGGAATTCTCGTCGGAATCCGATTCATCGGAGAATTGGTAATCCTCCCAATATTTTGCTTCCTTGGCGGAAACACCATTGACCATAATTAACTTTGGTCGGTTGGTTGAGGATTTTCTTTTACTTAACCGTTTTATTATTTCTCCCACCGGTTCTATTTCTTCATCCGGTTCCGATTCTTCTTCCGGTTCCGATTCTTCTTCCGGTTCCGACTCTTCTTCCGGTTCCTCTTCGGGAACTTGTGAATCAGTCCACAAATCATTCCAATTTACATTTGACTCTTCATTATTATTAGGTGAGTCAATGGGACTTGTTCTAGAGGTAGACATCTATCACATAATATCAAACACGTTAAGAGATTAATATATCACATAATATTCATATGTTAAAAATATATAGTTTCCAACAAAAATGTTAAGCAATAATTTTTAAAGAAAACACGGTCGAAGTCCAGACTCACTAATGCATCCTAACAAACTCGATAAGACACACTAATGCAAATTTTCTGGTTCTCTAAGACCAATGCTCTGATACCAACTGAAATGTCCCGTTCTTATTGATTAAAAACGTTCCATATTAATTGATTTCGTTGCGAGGTTTTGACCTCTATATGAGACGTTTTTCAAAGACTGCATTCATTTTTAAAACAAACCATAACCTTTATTTCATAAATAAAGGTTTAAAAAGCTTTACGTAGATTATCAAATAATGATAATCTAAAATATCCTGTTTATACACGACCATTACATAATGGTTTACAATACAAATATGTTACATTGAAATCAGTTTCTTGAATGCAGTTTTTACACAATATCATACAAACATGGACTCCAAATCTTGTCCTTATTTTAGTATGCAACAGCGGAAGCTCTTAATATTCACCTGAGAATAAACATGCTTTAAACGTCAACAAAAATGTTGGTGAGTTATAGGTTTAACCTACATATATCAAATCGTAACAATAGACCACAAGATTTCATATTTCAATACACATCCCATACATAGAGATAAAAATCATTCATATGGTGAACACCTGGTAACCGACAATAACAAGATGCATATATAAGAATATCCCCATCATTCCGGGACACCCTTCGGATATGATATAAATTTCGAAGTACTAAAGCATCCGGTACTTTGGATGGGGTTTGTTAGGCCCAATAGATCTATCTTTAGGATTCGCGTCAATTAGGGTGTCTGTTCCCTAATTCTTAGATTACCAGACTTAATAAAAAGGGGCATATTCGATTTCGATAATTCAACCATAGAATGTAGTTTCACGTACTTGTGTCTATTTTGTAAATCATTTATAAAACCTGCATGTATTCTCATCCCAAAAATATTAGATTTTAAAAGTGGGACTATAACTCACTTTCACAGATTTTTACTTCGTCGGGAAGTAAGACTTGGCCACTGTTGATTCACGAACCTATAACAATATATACATATATATTAAAGTATGTTCAAAATATATTTACAACACTTTTAATATATTTTGATGTTTTAAGTTTATTAAGTCAGTTGTCCTCGTTAGTAACCTATAACTAGTTGTCCACAGTTAGATGTACAGAAATAAATCGATAAATATTATCTTGAATCAATCCACGACCCAGTGTATACGTATCTCAGTATTGATCACAACTCAAACTATATATATTTTGGAATCAACCTCAACCCTGTATAGCTAACTCCAACATTCACATATAGAGTGTCTATGGTTGTTCCGAAATATATATAGATGTGTCGACATGATAGGTCGAAACATTGTATACGTGTCTATGGTATCTCAAGATTACATAATATACAATACAAGTTGATTAAGTTATGGTTGGAATAGATTTGTTACCAATTTTCACGTAGCTAAAATGAGAAAAATTATCCAATCTTGTTTTACCCATAACTTCTTCATTTTAAATCCGTTTTGAGTGAATCAAATTGCTATGGTTTCATATTGAACTCTATTTTATGAATCTAAACAGAAAAAGTATAGGTTTATAGTCGAAAAATAAGTTACAAGTCGTTTTTGTAAAGGTAGTCATTTCAGTCGAAAGAACGACGTCTAGATGACCATTTTAGAAAACATACTTCCACTTTGAGTTTAACCATAATTTTTGGATATAGTTTCATGTCCATAATAAAAATCATTTTCTCAGAATAACAACTTTTAAATCAAAGTTTATCATAGTTTTTAATTAACTAACCCAAAACAGCCCGCGGTGTTACTACGACGGCGTAAATCCGGTTTTACGGTGTTTTTCGTGTTTCCAGGTTTTAAATCATTAAGTTAGCATATCATATAGATATAGAACATGTGTTTAGTTGATTTTAAAAGTCAAGTTAGAAGGATTAACTTTTGTTTGCGAACAAGTTTAGAATTAACTAAACTATGTTCTAGTGATTACAAGTTTAAACATTCGAATAAGATAGCTTTATATGTATGAATCGAATGATGTTATGAACATCATTACTACCTTAATTTCCTTGGATAAACCTACTGGAAAAGAGAAAAATGGATCTAGCTTCAATGGATCCTTGGATGGCTCGATGTTCTTGAAGCAGAATCATGACACGAAAACAAGTTCAAGTAAGATCATCACTTGAAATAAGATTGTTATAGTTATAGAAATTGAACCAAAGTTTGAATATGATTATTACCTTGTATTAGAATGATAACCTACTGTAAGAAACAAAGATTTCTTGAGGTTGGATGATCACCTTACAAGATTGGAAGTGAGCTAGCAAACTTGAAAGTATTCTTGATTTTATGAAACTAGAACTTTTGGAATTTATGAAGAACACTTAGAACTTGAAGATAGAACTTGAGAGAGATCAATTAGATGAAGAAAATTGAAGAATGAAAGTGTTTGTAGGTGTTTTTGGTCGTTGGTGTATGGATTAGATATAAAGGATATGTAATTTTGTTTTCATGTAAATAAGTCATGAATGATTACTCATATTTTTGTAATTTTATGAGATATTTCATGCTAGTTTCCAAATGATGGTTCCCACATGTGTTAGGTGACTCACATGGGCTGCTAAGAGCTGATCATTGGAGTGTATATACCAATAGTACATACATCTAAAAGCTGTGTATTGTACGAGTACGAATACGGGTGCATACGAGTAGAATTGTTGATGAAACTGAACGAGGATGTAATTGTAAGCATTTTTGTTAAGTAGAAGTATTTTGATAAGTGTATTGAAGTCTTTCAAAAGTGTATAAATACATATTAAAACACTACATGTATATACATTTTAACTGAGTCGTTAAGTCATCGTTAGTCGTTACATGTAAGTGTTGTTTTGAAACCTTTAGGTTAACGATCTTGTTAAATGTTGTTAACCCAATGTTTATAATATCAAATGAGATTTTAAATTATTATATTATCATGATATTATCATGTATGAATATCTCTTAATATGATATATATACATTAAATGTCTTTACAACGATAATCGTTACATATATGTCTCGTTTAAAAATCATTAAGTTAGTAGTCTTGTTTTTACATATGTGGTTCATTGTTAATATACTTTATGATATGTTTTCTTATCATAGTATCATGTTAACTATATATATATATCCATATATATGTCATCATATAGTTTTTACAAGTTTTAACGTTCGTGAATCACCGATCAACTTGGGTGGTCAATTGTCTATATGAAACATATTTCAATTAATCAAGTCTTAACAAGTTTGATTGCTTAACATGTTGAAAACATTTAATCATGTAAATATCAATCTCAATTAATATATATAAACATGGAAAAGTTCGGGTCACTACATTTTGTCCAAACCTTAATTATGGTACCAAATTCAATAACCCCGTCTTAATATTTTAGCCCAACATCACGATTACTTCGGCTCAAATAAGCATAATAATAACTTAGTTACTAGACATTAAATTAAAAAGGAAAGACATAACTTACAGTGGGTATTAATATCGTAGTATTACACGGGCAGAGTTCTGACTTAAAACCCGTAAATAATTTGTATCATAACTAAATTACATTTATTATTAAACTTAAAATTAAAATTAAAATTTATAATATAAATATATATTATACGTTTACATTAAGAAAGAGAGAGAGATTGAAGATTGAAAAGGGATATTAAATACATCGAGTAACAAGGCCTTTTATAGGCAAAAGTTTAATTTGAATTTTCACTTATGATCCCTGAACTATGCTCAATTAACAACTTTTTAATATTTAATATTATTCTTATTATGAATTATTTAAATATTATATTTTATTCTTGTGCATAGTTGACTTGTAATTTTTACACCGTTGCGTCGAGCGTTGAGAGTTGACTCATGTCCCGGTTCCGGATTTTCGAACGTCCTTTCGTACAATTTTATATCGTGTACTTTGCGTTTTGTAACTTGTACTCTTGTCATTTTTAGACGTTCTTCATCAATAATTTGAACCTTTTTTATTGTATCTTGTACATTTGAGCTTTTTGGACCTTTTTTGTCTTCAAATCGTCGTTTTCTCCTTTTGTCTTCGCACTTATTAAATATAAACGAATATTACTTGAAAATGGAACAATTGCAACTAAAATCTTGTCTTTCTTGGGGAATAATGCTATGAAATATATGTTCCTTTTTAGCCTTATCAATTGTATATTATGTAATCTTGAGATACCATAGACACGTATACAATGTTTTGACCTATCATGTCGACACATCTATATATATTTCGGAACAACCATAGACACTCTATATGTGAATGTTGGAGTTAGCTATACAGGGTTGAGGTTGATTCCAAAATATATATAGTTTAAGTTGTGATCAATACTGAGATACGTATACACTGGGTCGTGGATTGATTCAAGATAATATTTATCAATTTATTTCTGTACATCTAACTGTGGACAACTAGTTGTAGGTTACTAACGAGGACAGCTGACTTAATAAACTTAAAACATCAAAATATATTAAAAGTGTTGTAAATATATTTTGAACATACTTTGATATATATGTATATATTGTTATAGGTTCGTGAATCAACCAGTGGCCAAGTCTTACTTCTCGACGAAGTAAAAATCTGTGAAAGTGAGTTATAGTCCCACTTTTAAAATCTAATATTTTTGGGATGAGAATACATGCAGGTTTTATAAATGATTTACAAAATAGACACAAGTACGTGAAACTACATTCTATGGTTGAATTATCGAAATCGAATATGGCCCTTTTTATTAAGTCTGGTAATCTAAGAATTAGGAAACAGACACCCTAATTGACGCGAATCCTAAAGATAGATCTATTGGGCCTAACAAACCCCATCCAAAGTACCAGATGCTTTAGTACTTCGAAATTTATATCATATCCGAAGGGTGTCCCGGAATGATGGGGATATTCTTATATATGCATCTTGTTAATGTCGATTACCAGGTGTTCACCATATGAATGATTTTTATCTCTATGTATGGGATGTGTATTGAAATATGAAATCTTGTGGTCTATTGTTACGATTTGATATATATAGGTTAAACCTATAACTCACCAACATTTTTGTTGACGTTTAAAGCATGTTTATTCTCAGGTGAATACTAAGATTTTCCGCTGTTGCATACTAAAATAAGGACAAGATTTGGAGTCCATGTTTGTATGATATTGTGTAAAAACTGCATTCAAGAAACTGATTTCGATGTAACATATTTGTATTGTAAACCATTATGTAATGGTCGTGTGTAAACAGGATATTTTAGATTTTCATTATTTGATAATCTACGTAAAGCTTTTTAAACCTTTATTTATGAAATAAAGGTTATGGTTTGTTTTAAAAATGAATGCAGTCTTTGAAAAACGTCTCATATAGAGGTCAAAACCTCGCAACGAAATCAATTAATATGAAACATTTTTAATCAATAAGAACGGGACATTTCAGTTGGTATCCGAGCGTTGGTCTTAGAGAACCAGAAAATTTGCATTAGTGTATCTTATTGAGTTTGTTAGGATGCATTAGTGAGTCTGGACTTCGACCATGTTTTCTTTAAAAATGATTGCTTAACATTTTTATTGGAAACTATATATTATTAACATGTATATATTATGTGATATATTAATCTCTTAACATGTTTAATATTGTGTGATAGATGTCTACCTCTAGTACAAATCCCATTGACTCACCTAATAATAATGAAGAGTCGAATATATATTGGACTGATTCACAAGTTCTCGAAGAGGAACCGGAAGAAGAATCAGAACCGGAAGAAGAATCAGAACCGGAAGAGGAGGAACCAGAGGAGGAAATAGAACCGGTGGGGGAAATAATAAAACGGTTAAGTAAAAGAAAATCCTCAACCAACCGACCAAGGTTAATTATGGTCAATGGTGTTTCCGCCAAGGAAGCAAAATATTAGGAGGATTACCAATTCTCTGATGAATCGAATTCCAACGAGAATTCCGATGATGTTATAGAAATTACCCCAACTGAATTTAAAAAGGCAAAAGAAAATAATAAGGGAAAGGGCATAAAAATAGAGAAATCTAATTCCAACCCCGATGAACTTTATATGTATCATCAACCCCCGAAGTCCTTAAGTTGTAACAATGACCCGGGAACCTCTAAACCACCAGGTTTTTCTAAACCAATGTGGAAAACGACGGCTCGTATTAGGGGAACATCATATATCCCTAGAAACTTAGCAAAACGAACCAAAACCGAAGAAGAAGAAATGAGCGAGTCGGAATAAGATAGTTGTATTCGTGTGGTGTAATATATGTAATATAGTGTGCTTATGCTTTATGATATATGTAAAAATTGCTTGTATTAATAAGTATTTTTTTTATGAATCTAACTCTTGTCTATTTTACAGTATAAAAACACAAAATGGATAGACAACCAAATATTTTAAGAGACCTACCCGGAGACATGATTGATGAAATCTTGTCTAGAGTCAGTCAGAATTCCTCGGCACAACTATTTAAGGCAAGATCAGTTTGTAAGACATTCGAAGAACGTTCCAAGAATGCCTTGGTTTATAAAAGGCTTTCGTTCGAAAGATGGGGGATATCACATTGGGAAATTCATAAGTTACGATGTGTTTACTTTGACGCATATATTGCGGAGAACCCAAATGCTATTTTACGCAACGGGTTAAGAAATTATTTTGACTCAATATATCCGAATATAGGACTTCGTGATTTAGAAAAAGCGGCTAACATGCAACATAAAGAAGCATGTTATGGTTACGGGTTAGTAATGTTCGCTTCTCACCAAAGTGAGAACAAGAACATCGGGCTACAACTATTAAACAAAACGTTCCCACAAGTGACGAAGTCGGTAATTGGGGTAAGAAATGAGGTTTTTAGATTGTTACGGGACTGTTGGACATTACGTAACCCTCGTCCCTTTGACGACGTTACAATACGCTGTCTTATCAACGGCCATAACAGTTATGTTCCACAAGACCAAGGATGGGAAGTAGTCCTAGTAAAACCAGAATGCATGACTTGTTTCTGGACGTATGAATTACGTGTCTTTATTGCCTTTGCTGAACGACTTGTGTACTAGCTAGAATTATCTTCACAACTATCTTGTATCAAAGTTATTGTGTGCTATATTTCATGCTATATGTAAAATAAACGGTATTGTAAGTTTGTAAAATATTATTATAATCAGTTTTTCATATAGAATTGTAGTAGTTGAATTGTATATTAGCTACTAAGTATGAACTTAACGGGTAGGTACTACCCGAATTTAAACTTATAAAACGCTAATATGAAGAAAAAGCTTTTATAAATGAGTTCATATTATGCTACGAGATACTATTGACTACTCTTAATATTCTGTATGATTAACTTTTTTCATTTGACTATTTGAAGGAAATGGCACCTACTACTCGACAAACCATGAATATTAGCAAAGAGGAATTTCGTACCTTTCTTGCTGCAAACATAGCCGCAGTACAGGCTGCGCTACATACCAACAATAACCTTGGATCTAGCAGTACAGAAAATCGTGTAGGATGCACCTACAAAGAATTCACTGCCTGTGAACCTTTGGAATTTGATGGAACAGAAGGACCGATCGGATTGAAACGGTGGACCGAGAAGGTCGAATCGGTGTTTGCCATAAGTAAGTGTACTGAAGAGGACAAAGTGAAGTACGCTACGCATACCTTCACAGGTACTGCGTTAACATGGTGGAATACCTATCTAGAGCAAGTGGGACAAGATGATGCTTACGCACTACCGTGGTTAGCATTCAAGCACTTGATGAACGAGAAGTACCGTCCCAGAACCGAGGTCAATAAGCTCAAGACAGAACTTAGAGGGTTACGAACCCAAGGATTTGATATTACCACGTACGAAAGACAACTCACAGAATTGTGCCTATTGTGTCCGGGAGCGTTCGAAGATGAGGAAGAGAAGATCGACGCGTTTGTGAAAGGATTACCGGAAAGAATCCAAGAAGATATAAGTTCACACGAGCCCACCTCCATACAACAGGCATGTAGAATGGCTCACAAACTAGTGAACCAGATTGAAGAAAGAATTAAAGAACAGACTGCTGAAGAGGCCAATGTGAAGCAAGTCAAAAGAAAGTGGGAGGAAAACGGTGATAAGAATCACCAATACAACAACAACAGTAATTACAACAATAATCGCAACAACTATCCCAACAATCGCAACATCAATCGCAACTACAACAAACGGCCCAACAACAACAACAACAACAACAACAACAACAGCAACAACAACAACAACAACAACAACAACAACAACAACAACAACAACAACAACAACAACAACAACAACAACAACAACAACAACAACAACAACAACAACAACAACAACAACAACAACAACAACAACAACAACAGCAACTACAACAATCATCCTAACAACAATAACAACCGCAACAACAACAACAATCAGAAGCAGCTATGCCAAAGGTGTGAAAAGTATCACTCGGGGTTCTGCACCAAATTTTGCAACAAGTGTAAAAGAAATGGTCATAGCGCGGCGAAGTGTGAGGTCTACGGACCAGGGGTTAACAGAACGAAAGGAACAAATGGTGTCGGAACGAGTAATGGCAGAGCAAGTAGTGTCGGAGCAAGTTATGCCAATGTAGTTTGTTATAAATGTGGAAAATCGGGCCATATTATTAGAAATTGCCCGAACCAGGAGAACACGAATGAACAAGGCTGCGGAAGAGTTTTCAATATTAATGCGGCAGAGGCACAGGAAGACCCGGAGCTTGTTACGGGTACGTTTCTTATTGACAATAAATCTGCTTACGTTTTATTTGATTCGGGTGCGGATAGAAGCTATATGAGTAGAGATTTTTGTGCTAAATTAAGTTGTCCATTGACGCCTTTGGATAGTAAATTTTTACTCGAATTAGCAAATGGTAAATTAATTTCAGCAGATAATATATGTCGGAATCGAGAAATTAAACTGGTTAGCGAAACATTTAAGATTGACTTGATACCAGTAGAGTTAGGGAGTTTTGATGTGATAATCGGTATGGACTGGTTGAAAGAAGTGAAAGCAGAGATCGTTTGTTACAAAAATGCAATTCGCATTATACGAGAAAAAGAAAAACCCTTAATGGTGTACGGAGAAAAGGGCAACACGAAGCTACATCTTATTAGTAATTTAAAGGCACAAAAACTAATAAGAAAAGGTTGCTATGCTATTCTAGCACATGTCGAGAAAGTACAAACTGAAGAAAAGAGCATCAATGATGTTCCCGTCGCAAAAGAATTTCCCGATGTATTTTCGAAAGAATTACCGGGATTACCCCCACATTGATCCGTTGAATTTCAAATAGATCTTGTACCAGGAGCTGTACCAATAGCTCGTGCTCCTTACAGACTCGCACCCAGCGAGATGAAAGAACTGCAAAGCCAATTACAAGAATTTTTAGAGCGTGGTTTCATTCGACCAAGCACATCACCGTGGGAAGCTCCTGTTTTGTTTGTCAAGAAGAAAGATGGTACATTCAGGTTGTGTATCGACTACCGAGAGTTGAACAAACTTACCATCAAGAACCGCTACCCACTACTGAGAATCGATGACTTATTTGATCAACTACAAGGCTCGTCTGTTTATTCAAAGATTGACTTACGTTCCGGGTATCATCAAATGCGGGTGAAAGAAGATGATATTCCAAAGACTGCTTTCAGAACACGTTACGGTCATTACGAGTTTATGGTCATGCCGTTTGGTTTAACTAATGCACCAGCTATGTTCATGGACCTTATGAACCGAGTGTGTGGACCATACCTTGACAAGTTTGTCATTGTTTTTATTGATGACATACTTATTTACTCAAAGAATGACCAAGAACACGGTGAACATTTGAGAAAGGTGTTAGAAGTATTGAGGAAGAAAGAATTGTACGCTAAGTTTTCAAAGTGTGCATTTTGATTGGAAGAAGTTCAATTCCTCGGTCACATAGTGAACAAAGAAGGTATTAAGGTGGATCCGGCAAAGATAGAAACTGTTGAAAAGTGGGAAACTTCGAAAACTCCGAAACACATACGCCAGTTTTTAGGACTAGCTGGTTACTACAGAAGGTTCATCCAAGACTTTTCCAGAATAGCAAAACCCTTGACTGCATTAACGCATAAAGGGAAGAAATTTGAATGGAAGGATGAACAAGAGAAAGCGTTTCAGTTATTGAAGAAAATGCTAACTACGGCACCTATATTGTCATTGCCTGAAGGGAATGATGATTTTGTGATTTATTGTGACGCATCAAAGCAAGGTCTCAGTTGTGTATTAATGCAACTAACGAAGGTGATTGCTTATGCGTCTAGACAATTAAAGATTCACGAACAAAATTATACGACGCATGATTTAGAATTAGGCGCGGTTGTTTTTGCATTAAAGACTTGGAGGCACTACTTATTGAAGGTTTTTCGTATGCCCAAGAGACATATTAAATTAATGTGGCTAATATGTTATGATCCAAGTCAGGTCATACCCAATAACTGATGGAATTCATCACATGTTAACAAGTCACAAAAACCCATTTATGCATGTTAAAAATTCGGCCAAAATAAGGACCAAGCGGAAGCATTTTCAAGTTGCATGTGTATTTAAACCTTTTAAACATGAATTCCATTTATAGATCTAGTCTTGAAAATATACTAAAATGTAAATAGAGCTAGCTAGGGTTTATACCTTCTCCTAAAATGGAGGTTGAAGCAAGATGAAGATGAAGATGATGAATAGCAAGTTTCTAACTTGAAACCTCAAACCTTTGATACCCACAAACCTTGAATCAACACCACCTTTGTTAGTTAGGATTTATGAACACAAGTTTACTAGCAAGATCAACCAAGAACACCCTTTTCTTGCCCAAAAATTTCGGCCAAAGTGGGAGGGAGGAGGAATGAAAAATTGCTAATTCAAAATGCAAGTAGTTTTTGTGTGAAAAGATGCAAAGATTAATTAGATTAGGTGGAGTGTAAATGCCACTTTAAAGTAAGCATGGGAGCTCCTAGGAACCCCCAAAAAAAAACGGCCCACCCCTTTTTTATTTTTTTTTATTTTGCTAAACTTTTATAAAATGTAATTTACCTCCATTAAACTTTGCATCTTATATAATTTTATAAACCTTTTATAAAATTATACTTTATAAACCACTTATAAAATGTAACACACATATAAGTTTAATCAAATAATTAAACTTGCATTTATAATTATCCAAATAATTATTTTTGCATTTTGTCTTTAGAAAACCAATTTCTAAAGTCTAAGTGTCAAGTATTTATTTTAAAGATCCACTCATTAAAATAAATACATAAAAGTGTTGACGGTTTGTTATTGGGTATGACCCGACTTGGATCATAACATATTGGCCACATTAATTAATTATGTCTCTCGGGCATACGAATACCTTCAATCTCCCACTTGCACGAGAAACATAAAGAATTAATGCAAGTGACGGATAGCACCTAACGACGGTCCATCACCCCCAATGTGTTATGACTTAGTGCCATTCAATAACATCATCCCTTTCGAGTTCCCATCTCGAATATGATTCAGGTGAATCTTTCAATGTATCCTTTTGTCCTAGATGTCATGTTAAATCCAAGAGACATAGAATGATCACTCTCTTATAGATTTAACTTAATCAGACCTTAGACATCTGACTCTCAACGAAAAAGAGGGACAAATTCCATCTTGACTACATACGTCCTAGACACTACACTTTGTACCATACCTGAAGCCTCCCTTATGTACTACCATATTTCAGAATAGCGAAGGAAAGAATCAAGGCACAATATTTGGTGAATATCCGAACCCAATATGTGTCTCAGGTCAGAGGATATACTGATATTCTCCTTTACTCAAGATTACATGTGATCAACCACAAAGGTTCCATATTGTAAATCTTGAGAGCGGGTCTTCCAATATTCGTGTCCCACAAATATCTATGAACCATGGTTGCAACCTTGCCCCACATTCACCATTTGAGTGTTAACCAATCCAAGTTCATAATAGTCTAGACCTCACACTTGTTCCCACAAATGTGATCAACTACGGAATTTAGAATAATAGTTTATTCATGGATAAAATGTGCAAAATTTGAACATGACTCATAATTAAATTAATACCATAATTATATTATAAGTTTGAACTAATTCGTTCCGTTACAATACATAAAATAGATCAATTCCAATCACCAGAATATCGAAGCCCTAATGCACAAACATGTCCCTCATGTTTTGGCCCATGTAAAAGCTTCGTGAGTGGACCCGCAACATTTTGATCTGTGTGAACCTTGTGAATACATATCTTTCCCTTTTCAACCTCATCCCTGATGTAGTTGAATCTCCGCTCAATGTGACGAGTCTTTTGATGAGCACGAGGTTCCTTGATTTGAGCAATCGAACCCTCGTTGTCACAAAAGATCTCAAGAGGGTCCTGAATGGAAGGGACCACTCCTAAGTCATCGATGAATTTCTTCATCCATGCAGCTTCCTGAGCTGCCAGTGAGGCGGCAATGTACTCTGACTCTGTAGTGGATAACGCAACAACTTCCTGTTTTGAGCTCTTCCAAGAGACCGCACCACCATTCAACATGAAAACATAACCGGATTGTGATCGAGAGTCATCTCGATCAGTTTAGAAACTCGCATCCACGTAACCTTTTATAGCGAGTTCCTCCTCACCAGACCCATATATTAGAAACATATCCTTAGTCCTTCTAAGGTATTTCAATATACATTTAACCGCAGTCCAATGACTATTTCCTGGGTTATTCTGGTATCTACTTGTCAAGCTTAGAGCGCATGACACATCCGGTCTAGTACATATCATTGCATACATGATAGACCCAATAGCAGATGCGTATGGGACTTTCTTCATTCTCTCTTGTTCATCTTTCGTGGTAGGACACTGAGATGAACTGAGAACGGTTCCCTTTTGAATAGGTACCAAACCTTTCTTAGAGTTTTCCATCTTGAACCTTTTCAAGATTTTATCAATGTATGCACTTTGACTTAAACCTATCAATCTCTTGGACCTATTCCTATAGATCCCAATCCCCAATATGTATTGTGCTTCTCCAAGATCCTTAATGGAGAAGCAACTCTTTAGCCAAGTTTTGACTTCTTGCATTGTGGTGATATCATTTCCAAATAATAATATATCATCCACATATAGCACAAGGAACATTATAGAGCTCCCACTAGCCTTCTTGTATACACAAGCTTCATCACCATTTTTAATGAAGCCAAATTTCTTTGCCTCTTCATTAAAACGATGATTCCACATTCTAGATGCTTGCTTCAATCCATAGATTGATTTCTTTAACTTGCATACCATTTTAGGATTTTTCGGATCAACAAAACCTTCGGGCTGTACCATATAGACATCTTCCTCAAGATATCCATTTAGGAAAGCGGTTTTGACATCCATTTGCCATATTTCATAGTCATAGTGAGCAGCAATGGCAAATAATATCCTAATAGACTTTAGCATTGCCACAGGCGAGAAAGTTTCATCATAATCAACCCCTTGAGTTTGAGTGAAACCTTTTGCTACAAGTCTAGTTTTGTATGTATCCAAGTTTCCATGTATGTCGGTTTTCTTCTTGAAAAGCCATTTGCAATCAACTAGCTTGGAGCTAGGAGGTTGCACAACAAGTTCCCAAACTTGGTTTTCATACATGGATTGCATCTCGGCGTTCATGGCTTCCTGCCATTTATCTCTATCAATTCTTGATAAAGCATCTTTGTAGTTTGTCGGTTCATCCAAATCAACCGTATAGCAACCTTCCACGAGAAACCCATATCTCTCGGGAGGATTACTAATCCTACTAGATCTTCGAACGTCTTGTGTACCTTGATCATCCACTTGATCATTTTCAACATCCTCATGTTGAGTACTAGTGCCAACCAATTGTGTATCATCGGCTTGATCTTGTACCTCTACAAGATCTATCTTCCTTTCACCATCACCTTCCATAAGGAACTTGGTTTCAAGGAATTCTGCTTTCCGAGCAACAAATACCGTTTGCTCGGATGGATCATAGAAGTAATATCCCATGTCATCTTTGGGATATCCTATGAAGATACACTTTGTGGATCGAGCATGTAGCTTATTTGCTACATAACGCTTAGGATAAGCTTCACATCCCCATACTTTCAAGTATGAAAGAGAAGGAGGTTTTCCAAACCACATCTCAGGAGGAGTTCGTTCCACTTTCTTGGTTGGGGCCATATTTAAAATACGAGCCGCGGAGCTTAGACAATAACCCCAAAATGATAGAGGTAACGAGCTTCTTGCCATCATAGATCGAACCATATCCATTAGGATTCGGTTCCTCCTTTCGGAAACTCCATTAAGTTGGGGTGTTCCGGGTGGAGTAAGTTGTGAGATAATCCCACAACTCCTAAGATGATCTTGGAAGGCATCGCTTAGGTATTCACCTCCTCTATCGGTACGAAGTACCTTAATTGTCCTATTGAGTTGATTTTGTACTTCGTTTTGATATTCTTTGAATGCTTCGAACGTTTCGTCCTTGTGTCTTAATAAGTAGACATATCCGAAACGACTAAAGTCATCAATGAAAGTAACAAAGTATCTTTCACCATTCCTAGTCATGGGTTTAAAGGGTCCACATACATCCGAATGTATTAATCCCAATAAATCTTTAGCCCTTTCATAAGTCCCTTTGAAAGGTGCTTTAGTCATCTTGCCTTGTAAACAAGATTCACATATATCAAACGAATCCATTTCATTTGATTTCAAAAGTCCATTCTTTTGAAGTGTATGCATTCGGTTCTTGTTTATGTGACCAAGGCGACAATGCCATAAATAGGAATCACTCAAATCCCTTTTGAGTTTCTTGGTGCTAGTATGGTATATAGAGCTCGATGATGCGTCATCATGAACCAATTCATAAATTCCATTTGAAGGCGAACCCTGGAAATAGAATACATTATCTTTAGAAACATGAATATCATCATCAATAAAATTAACAACGTAACCACATTGTTTTAAGTGAGAAATAGAAATAATGTTTCTACACAAATCCGGAGCATACAAAACATTTTCTAAAATAAGTTCCAATCCGCTTGGAAGCTTCAAAACAAAATCTCCTTGAGCTTTAACATGCACCTTTGCACCATTGCCCATATAGAGACTTGATGTTCCCGCCTTATGATCACTTCTTTTGAACCCCTGCAAAGAATTGCAAATATGAGTTCCACATCCCGTGTCTAATACCCATGTATTAGAAGAAGTAATATTAAGCTCAATATATACCATATATATATATTACCTGAGGTTTGCCCTGCATCCCTCTTGTCCTTCAACTCCTTAAGATAGACTGGACAGTTTCGTTTCCAATGACCCATCTCACCGCAACCGAAACATGGGTCTTCCTTGGGGTTTGCCTTCTCGGCTACCTTTTGCTTTTTAGCCTTGTTGATGGTTGGGGTAACCATCTTCCCCTTCCCTTTGCCTTGATAGGCGGGTCCTTTTCTCTTAGCCACCTTTGGCTTAGAGGTGTTACCTTTGGATCCACCTTGATCGATTGCTAACACGGGTAAAGCCCTTTTACCCATGCTATTTTCCGCCGTTCTAAGCATACCGTGAAGCTCACCTATGCTCTTATCCATCCCATTCATATTGTAATTAATTACAAATTGATCAAACCTTTTTGATAGGGAGTTAAGGATAAGATCGGTGGCTAACTCATTTGAAATGTTTAGGTTGAGACGGTTAGCACGATCGATGAGGCTTTTCATCTTAAGTACATAAGATGAAACCGATTGGGTATCGTCCATACGACAAGCATGTAGCGCCCGAACGGTCTCGAAACGCTCGACACGCGCTTGTTGAAGGAACATCTCCTTCAATTGCGTTATCATGTCGTATGCACTATGATGCTCAAAATCCTTTTGGAGTTCGGGAATCATAGTCCCAAGCATTAGGCATGAGACTTGAAGGGAGTCGTGGCAATACTTATCGTAAGAGGCCATTGCCTCCACATCATTCTCATCCGGTTGATCGGGAATGGGGTCCTCAAGTACATACGCTTTATCCTCTTGTTTGAGGACAATCCGAAGATTGCGGAACCAATCCATAAAGTTGGTATGGTTGAGTTTGTCTTTCTCGAGGAGAGACCGTAACAATAGGTTGTTCATGTTAAGTGGTGTGTTTTGCATGTTGTTGTTGTTATTAGCGGCCATCTACAAAATTCAACAAGGTTCATTTTAAGTATCGATTTTAGATTTAATAAACAATACCCTCTTAATTTGTTTTATTAAATATTAGAATCCAACGGTAAATCAAATTTCGGTTAGGTGACCTTTATCCCGTCATTTGATTTAGCTAGGTAGTCATAATGACAATTGCAATCCTTTTGCAACTTCTAAGTTATGGGATCATGCAATCCTTTTGCATGGCATATTAATCCCATCAACGCCTATTTGTTCCTCATGCTTCGGTGACCCTAAGTTCATGATTCCCAAATCAAGTCGTCCTACTTGTGTAAACATGTAGACTTAACATACAAGTGGTTAGGTGACCTTCATCCCACATGTATGCGAAGTGTACCTTATTCATATTAGTTCATTTATGACGGTTAGGTGACCTTTATCCCATCAAGAGATTCCTAATATGTCTAAGTGTTTCCACAAAAGGATGGCGTTTAACTTGTTTACCATGTTTTAGTTAAAGGGATTTTGAGTTTTCTACATTCTAGTTTTAGAAAACAAAGTGCTATACACCAACATGCATTTGGTGTGTAGTATCTTATGAAAAACCTATTTTCATGTCCTTTTAGTAAAACCAATTACTAGTTATAAGCCAATTTGTTACCTTTTAAATAAACCATTTTATTTAGGTCTAATAACCAATTATTAGTGCCTTTTGTTATGTTTTATTATAACCATTTATAATGTATTATGCAAGTGTTAACATGTGATAATCTTCTAGCAACCAAACATACAAACATACACAAACATGCATAACAAAATATGTTCACAATCGGGAGCCATTATGGTGGACATTTGTTTAGCCAAAAAACAAATGTCACCTAAGAGGGTTAACCAAAGTAAGAGATTTTATACAAAATCTCCCACTTAGTCTTGTAACTTCATAAGCTCCATCTTGTAATCTTCATCTTGAATCTTCATTTTCATTTTACAAAATTATATCCTAATACAATTTTTCTAGAAAATGAAATAACAACCTACTCTATTTTTACATACCAAAATAGAATGAATTACATCAAAATTACAAGAACAATTACAACTTATTACAAACCAAAATGATGAATTACAACCATGAATAATGACCAAATCATTCAACCAAACAAACACACGGTCTAGGCTCGATTGTGAACAACAACATAACAACAAATCTTGGCCAAACTTGAAGTCCCAAACCCACTTTTGGGACCCATAAAATTCGGCCAAACCATAGAACCCACCAAAACTCATGATTTTTTTTCATTCTACTTTCATGCATGTTAGTAGATTGTAAAATAAATGAGTTTTCTAGCCAAAAACAAGAAGCATATTAACAAGACTTTGGCTCTAGATACAATTGATTGAATTCATCATATGTTAACAAGTCACAAAAACCCATTTATGCATGTTAAAAATTCGGCCAAAATAAGGACCAAGCGGAAGCATTTTCAAGTTGCATGTGTATTTAAACCTTTTAAACATGAATTCCATTTATAGATCTAGTCTTGAAAATATACTAAAATGTAAATAGAGCTAGTTAGGGTTTATACCTTCTCCTAAAATGGAGGTTGAAGCAAGATGAAGATGAAGATGATGAATAGCAAGTTTCTAACTTGAAACCTCAAACCTTTGATACCCACAAACCTTGAATCAACACCACCTTTGTTAGTTAGGATTTATGAACACAAGTTTACTAGCAAGATCAACCAAGAACACCCTTTTCTTGCCCAAAAATTTCGGCCAAAGTGGGAGGGAGGAGGAAGGAAAAATTGCTAATTCAAAATGCAAGTAGTTTTTGTGTGAAAAGATGCAAAGATTAATTAGATTAGGTGGAGTGTAAATGCCACTTTAAAGTAAGCATGGGAGCTCCTAGGAACCCCCAAAAAAAAAAACGGCCCACCCCTTTTTTTTTTTTTTTTTTTTTTTTGCTAAACTTTTATAAAATGTAATTTACCTCCATTAAACTTTGCATCTTATATAATTTTATAAACCCTTTATAAAATTATACTTTATAAACCACTTATAAAATGTAACACACATATAAGTTTAATCAAATAATTAAACTTGCATTTATAATTATCCAAATAATTATTTTTGCATTTTGTCTTTAGAAAACCAATTTCTAAAGTCTAAGTGTCAAGTATTTTTTTTAAAGATCCACTCATTAAAATAAATACATAAAAGTGTTGACGGTTTGTTATTGGGTATGACCCGACTTGGATCATAACATATTGGCCACATTAATTAATTATGTCTCTCGGGCATACGAATACCTTCAATAACAAGCTTGGACGAGAAACATAAAGAATTAATGCAAGTGACGGATAGCACCTAACGACCGTCCATCACCCCCAATGTGTTATGACTTAGTGCCATTCAATAACATCATCCCTTTCGAGTTCCCATCTCGAATATGATTCAGGTGAATCTTTCAATGTATCCTTTTGTCCTAGATGTCATGTTAAATCCAAGAGACATAGAATGATCACTCTCTTATAGATTTAACTTAATCAGGCCTTAGACATCCGACTCTCAACGAAAAAGAGGGACAAATTCCATCTTGACTACATACGTCCTAGACACTACACTTCGTACCATACCTGAAGCCTCCCTTATGTACTACCATATTTCAGAATAGCGAAGGAAAGAATCAAGGCACAATATTTGGTGAATATCCGAACCCAATATGTGTCTCAGGTCAGAGGATATACTGATATTCTCCTTTACTCAAGATTACATGTGATCAACCACAAAGGTTCCATATTGTAAATCTTGAGAGCGGGTCTTCCAATATTCGTGTCCCACAAATATCTATGAACCGTGGTTGCAACCTTGCCCCACATTCACCATTTGAGTGTTAACCAATCCAAATTCATAATAGTCTAGACCTCACACTTGTTCCCACAAATGTGATCAACTACGGAATTTAGAATAATAGTTTATTCATGGATAAAATGTGCAAAATTTGAACATGACTCATAATTAAATTAATACCATAATTATATTATAAGTTTGAACTAATTCGTTCCGTTACAATACATAAAATAGATCAATTCCAATCACCAGAATATCGAAGCCCTAATGCACAAACATGTCCCTCATGTTTTGGCCCATGTAAAAGCTTCGTGAGTGGACCCGCAACATTTTGATCTGTGTGAACCTTGTGAATACATATCTTTCCCTTTTCAACCTCATCCCTGATGTAGTTGAATCTCCGCTCAATGTGACGAGTCTTTTGATGAGCACGAGGTTCCTTGATTTGAGCAATCGAACCCTCGTTGTCACAAAAGATCTCAAGAGGGTCCTGAATGGAAGGGACCACTCCTAAGTCATCGATGAATTTCTTCATCCATGCAGCTTCCTGAGCTGCCAGTGAGGCGGCAATGTACTCTGACTCTGTAGTGGATAACGCAACAACTTCCTGTTTTGAGCTCTTCCAAGAGACCGCACCACCATTCAACATGAAAACATAACCGGATTGTGATCGAGAGTCATCTCGATCAGTTTAGAAACTCGCATCCACGTAACCTTTTATAGCGAGTTCCTCCTCACCAGACCCATATATTAGAAACATATCCTTAGTCCTTCTAAGGTATTTCAATATACATTTAACCGCAGTCCAATGACTATTTCCTGGGTTATTCTGGTATCTACTTGTCAAGCTTAGAGCGCATGACACATCCGGTCTAGTACATATCATTGCATACATGATAGACCCAATAGCAGATGCGTATGGGACTTTCTTCATTCTCTCTTGTTCATCTTTCGTGGTAGGACACTGAGATGAACTGAGAACGGTTCCCTTTTGAATAGGTACCAAACCTTTCTTAGAGTTTTCCATCTTGAACCTTTTCAAGATTTTATCAATGTATGCACTTTGACTTAAACCTATCAATCTCTTGGACCTATTCCTATAGATCCCAATCCCCAATATGTATTGTGCTTCTCCAAGATCCTTAATGGAGAAGCAACTCTTTAGCCAAGTTTTGACTTCTTGCATTGTGGTGATATCATTTCCAAATAATAATATATCATCCACATATAGCACAAGGAACATTATAGAGCTCCCACTAGCCTTCTTGTATACACAAGCTTCATCACCATTTTTAATGAAGCCAAATTTCTTTGCCTCTTCATTAAAACGATGATTCCACATTCTAGATGCTTGCTTCAATCCATAGATTGATTTCTTTAACTTGCATACCATTTTAGGATTTTTCGGATCAACAAAACCTTCGGGCTGTACCATATAGACATCTTCCTCAAGATATCCATTTAGGAAAGCGGTTTTGACATCCATTTGCCATATTTCATAGTCATAGTGAGCAGCAATGGCAAATAATATCCTAATAGACTTTAGCATTGCCACAGGCGAGAAAGTTTCATCATAATCAACCCCTTGAGTTTGAGTGAAACCTTTTGCTACAAGTCTAGTTTTGTATGTATCCAAGTTTCCATGTATGTCGGTTTTCTTCTTGAAAAGCCATTTGCAATCAACTAGCTTGGAGCTAGGAGGTTGCACAACAAGTTCCCAAACTTGGTTTTCATACATGGATTGCATCTCGGCGTTCATGGCTTCCTGCCATTTATCTCTATCAATTCTTGATAAAGCATCTTTGTAGTTTGTCGGTTCATCCAAATCAACCGTATAGCAACCTTCCACGAGAAACCCATATCTCTCGGGAGGATTACTAATCCTACTAGATCTTCGAACGTCTTGTGTACCTTGATCATCCACTTGATCATTTTCAACATCCTCATGTTGAGTACTAGTGCCAACCAATTGTGTATCATCGGCTTGATCTTGTACCTCTACAAGATCTATCTTCCTTTCACCATCACCTTCCATAAGGAACTTGGTTTCAAGGAATTCTGCTTTCCGAGCAACAAATACCGTTTGCTCGGATGGATCATAGAAGTAATATCCCATGTCATCTTTGGGATATCCTATGAAGATACACTTTGTGGATCGAGCATGTAGCTTATTTGCTACATAACGCTTAGGATAAGCTTCACATCCCCATACTTTCAAGTATGAAAGAGAAGGAGGTTTTCCAAACCACATCTCAGGAGGAGTTCGTTCCACTTTCTTGGTTGGGGCCATATTTAAAATACGAGCCGCGGAGCTTAGACAATAACCCCAAAATGATAGAGGTAACGAGCTTCTTGCCATCATAGATCGAACCATATCCATTAGGATTCGGTTCCTCCTTTCGGAAACTCCATTAAGTTGGGGTGTTCCGGGTGGAGTAAGTTGTGAGATAATCCCACAACTCCTAAGATGATCTTGGAAGGCATCGCTTAGGTATTCACCTCCTCTATCGGTACGAAGTACCTTAATTGTCCTATTGAGTTGATTTTGTACTTCGTTTTGATATTCTTTGAATGCTTCGAACGTTTCGTCCTTGTGTCTTAATAAGTAGACATATCCGAAACGACTAAAGTCATCAATGAAAGTAACAAAGTATCTTTCACCATTCCTAGTCATGGGTTTAAAGGGTCCACATACATCCGAATGTATTAATCCCAATAAATCTTTAGCCCTTTCATAAGTCCCTTTGAAAGGTGCTTTAGTCATCTTGCCTTGTAAACAAGATTCACATATATCAAACGAATCCATTTCATTTGATTTCAAAAGTCCATTCTTTTGAAGTGTATGCATTCGGTTCTTGTTTATGTGACCAAGGCGACAATGCCATAAATAGGAATCACTCAAATCCCTTTTGAGTTTCTTGGTGCTAGTATGGTATATAGAGCTCGATGATGCGTCATCATGAACCAATTCATAAATTCCATTTGAAGGCGAACCCTGGAAATAGAATACATTATCTTTAGAAACATGAATATCATCATCAATAAAATTAACAACGTAACCACATTGTTTTAAGCGAGAAATAGAAATAATGTTTCTACACAAATCCGGAGCATACAAAACATTTTCTAAAATAAGTTCCAATCCGCTTGGAAGCTTCAAAACAAAATCTCCTTGAGCTTTAACATGCACCTTTGCACCATTGCCCATATAGAGACTTGATGTTCCCGCCTTATGATCACTTCTTTTGAACCCCTGCAAAGAATTGCAAATATGAGTTCCACATCCCGTGTCTAATACCCATGTATTAGAAGAAGTAATATTAAGCTCAATATATACCATATATATATTACCTGAGGTTTGCCCTGCATCCCTCTTGTCCTTCAACTCCTTAAGATAGACCGGACAGTTTCGTTTCCAATGACCCATCTCACCGCAACCGAAACATGGGTCTTCCTTGGGGTTTGCCTTCTCGGCTACCTTTTGCTTTTTAGCCTTGTTGATGGTTGGGGTAACCATCTTCCCCTTCCCTTTGCCTTGATAGGCGGGTCCTTTTCTCTTAGCCACCTTTGGCTTAGAGGTGTTACCTTTGGATCCACCTTGATCGATTGCTAACACGGGTAAAGCCCTTTTACCCATGCTATTTTCCGCCGTTCTAAGCATACCGTGAAGCTCACCTATGCTCTTATCCATCCCATTCATATTGTAATTAATTACAAATTGATCAAACCTTTTTGATAGGGAGTTAAGGATAAGATCGGTGGCTAACTCATTTGAAATGTTTAGGTTGAGACGGTTAGCACGATCGATGAGGCTTTTCATCTTAAGTACATAAGATGAAACCGATTGGGTATCGTCCATACGACAAGCATGTCGCGCCCGAACGGTCTCGAAACGCTCGACACGCGCTTGTTGAAGGAACATCTCCTTCAATTGCGTTATCATGTCGTATGCACTATGATGCTCAAAATCCTTTTGGAGTTCGGGAATCATAGTCCCAAGCATTAGGCATGAGACTTGAAGGGAGTCGTGGCAATACTTATCGTAAGAGGCCATTGCCTCCACATCATTCTCATCCGGTTGATCGGGAATGGGGTCCTCAAGTACATACGCTTTATCCTCTTGTTTGAGGACAATCCGAAGATTGCGGAACCAATCCATAAAGTTGGTATGGTTGAGTTTGTCTTTCTCGAGGAGAGACCGTAACAATAGGTTGTTCATGTTAAGTGGTGTGTTTTGCATGTTGTTGTTGTTATTAGCGGACATCTACAAAATTCAACAAGGTTCATTTTAAGTATCGATTTTAGATTTAATAAACAATACCCTCTTAATTTGTTTTATTAAATATTAGAATCCAACGGTAAATCAAATTTCGGTTAGGTGACCTTTATCCCGTCATTTGATTTAGCTAGGTAGTCATAATGACAATTGCAATCCTTTTGCAACTTCTAAGTTATGGGATCATGCAATCCTTTTGCATGGCATATTAATCCCATCAACGCCTATTTGTTCCTCATGCTTCGGTGACCCTAAGTTCATGATTCCCAAATCAAGTCGTCCTACTTGTGTAAACATGTAGACTTAACATACAAGTGGTTAGGTGACCTTCATCCCACATGTATGCGAAGTGTACCTTATTCATATTAGTTCATTTATGACGGTTAGGTGACCTTTATCCCATCAAGAGATTCCTAATATGTCTAAGTGTTTCCACAAAAGGATGGCGTTTAACTTGTTTACCATGTTTTAGTTAAAGGGATTTTGAGTTTTCTACATTCTAGTTTTAGAAAACAAAGTGCTATACACCAACATGCATTTGGTGTGTAGTATCTTATGAAAAACCTATTTTCATGTCCTTTTAGTAAAACCAATTACTAGTTATAAGCCAATTTGTTACCTTTTAAATAAACCATTTTATTTAGGTCTAATAACCAATTATTAGTGCCTTTTGTTATGTTTTATTATAACCATTTATAATGTATTATGCAAGTGTTAACATGTGATAATCTTCTAGCAACCAAACATACAAACATACACAAACATGCATAACAAAATATGTTCACAATCGGGAGCCATTATGGTGGACATTTGTTTAGCCAAAAAACAAATGTCACCTAAGAGGGTTAACCAAAGTAAGAGATTTTATACAAAATCTCCCACTTAGTCTTGTAACTTCATAAGCTCCATCTTGTAATCTTCATCTTGAATCTTCATTTTCATTTTACAAAATTATATCCTAATACAATTTTTCTAGAAAATGAAATAACAACCTACTCTATTTTTACATACCAAAATAGAATGAATTACATCAAAATTACAAGAACAATTACAACTTATTACAAACCAAAATGATGAATTACAACCATGAATAATGACCAAATCATTCAACCAAACAAACACACGGTCTAGGCTCGATTGTGAACAACAACATAACAACAAATCTTGGCCAAAATTGAAGTCCCAAACCCACTTTTGGGACCCATAAAATTCGGCCAAACCATAGAACCCACCAAAACTCATGATTTTTTTTCATTCTACTTTCATGCATGTTAGTAGATTGTAAAATAAATGAGTTTTCTAGCCAAAAACAAGAAGCATATTAACAAGACTTTGGCTCTAGATACAATTGATTGAATTCATCATATGTTAACAAGTCACAAAAACCCATTTATGCATGTTAAAAATTCGGCCAAAATAAGGACCAAGCGGAAGCATTTTCAAGTTGCATGTGTATTTAAACCTTTTAAACATGAATTCCATTTATAGATCTAGTCTTGAAAATATACTAAAATGTAAATAGAGCTAGTTAGGGTTTATACCTTCTCCTAAAATGGAGGTTGAAGCAAGATGAAGATGAAGATGATGAATAGCAAGTTTCTAACTTGAAACCTCAAACCTTTGATACCCACAAACCTTGAATCAACACCACCTTTGTTAGTTAGGATTTATGAACACAAGTTTACTAGCAAGATCAACCAAGAACACCCTTTTCTTGCCCAAAAATTTCGGCCAAAGTGGGAGGGAGGAGGAAGGAAAAATTAATAATTCAAAATGCAAGTAGTTTTTGTGTGAAAAGATGCAAAGATTAATTAGATTAGGTGGAGTGTAAATGCCACTTTAAAGTAAGCATGGGAGCTCCTAGGAACCCCCAAAAAAAAAAACGGCCCACCCCTTTTTTTTTTTTTTTTTTTTTGCTAAACTTTTATAAAATGTAATTTACCTCCATTAAACTTTGCATCTTATATAATTTTATAAACCTTTTATAAAATTATACTTTATAAACCACTTATAAAATGTAACACACATATAAGTTTAATCAAATAATTAAACTTGCATTTATAATTATCCAAATAATTATTTTTGCATTTTGTCTTTAGAAAACCAATTTCTAAAGTCTAAGTGTCAAGTATTTTTTTTAAAGATCCACTCATTAAAATAAATACATAAAAGTGTTGACGGTTTGTTATTGGGTATGACCCGACTTGGATCATAACATATTGGCCACATTAATTAATTATGTCTCTCGGGCATACGAATACCTTCAATAACAAGCTTGCACGAGAAACATAAAGAATTAATGCAAGTGACGGATAGCACCTAACGACCGTCCATCACCCCCAATGTGTTATGACTTAGTGCCATTCAATAACATCATCCCTTTCGAGTTCCCATCTCGAATATGATTCAGGTGAATCTTTCAATGTATCCTTTTGTCCTAGATGTCATGTTAAATCCAAGAGACATAGAATGATCACTCTCTTATAGATTTAACTTAATCAGGCCTTAGACATCCGACTCTCAACGAAAAAGAGGGACAAATTCCATCTTGACTACATACGTCCTAGACACTATACTTCGTACCATACCTGAAGCCTCCCTTATGTACTACCATATTTCAGAATAGCGAAGGAAAGAATCAAGGCACAATATTTGGTGAATATCCGAACCCAATATGTGTCTCAGGTCAGAGGATATACTGATATTCTCCTTTACTCAAGATTACATGTGATCAACCACAAAGGTTCCATATTGTAAATCTTGAGAGCGGGTCTTCCAATATTCGTGTCCCACAAATATCTATGAACCGTGGTTGCAACCTTGCCCCACATTCACCATTTGAGTGTTAACCAATCCAAATTCATAATAGTCTAGACCTCACACTTGTTCCCACAAATGTGATCAACTACGGAATTTAGAATAATAGTTTATTCATGGATAAAATGTGCAAAATTTGAACATGACTCATAATTAAATTAATACCATAATTATATTATAAGTTTGAACTAATTCGTTCTGTTACAATACATAAAATAGATCAATTCCAATCACCAGAATATCAAAGCCCTAATGCACAAACATGTCCCTCATGTTTTGGCCCATGTAAAAGCTTCGTGAGTGGACCCGCAACATTTTGATCTGTGTGAACCTTGTGAATACATATCTTTCCATTTTCAACCTCATCCCTGATGTAGTTGAATCTCCGCTCAATGTGACGAGTCTTTTGATGAGCACGAGGTTCCTTGATTTGAGCAATCGCACCCTCGTTGTCACAAAAGATCTCAAGAGGGTCCTGAATGGAAGGGACCACTCCTAAGTCGTCGATAAATTTCTTCATCCATGCAGCTTCCTGAGCTGCCAGTGAGGCGGCAATGTACTCCGACTCTGTAGTGGATAACGCAACAACTTCCTGTTTTGAGCTCTTCCAAGAGACCGCACCACCATTTAACATGAAAACATAACTGGATTGTGATCGAGAGTCATCTCGATCAGTTTAGAAACTCGCATCCACGTAACCTTTTATAGCGAGTTCCTCCTCACCAGACCCATATATTAGAAACATATCCTTAGTCCTTCTAAGGTATTTCAATATACATTTAACCGCAGTCCAATGACTATTTCCTGGGTTATTCTGGTATCTACTTGTCAAGCTTAGAGCGCATGACACATCTGGTCTAGTACAAATCATTGCATACATGATAGACCCAATAGCAGATGCGTATGGGACTTTCTTCATTCTCTCTTGTTCATCTTTCGTGGTAGGACACTGAGATGAACTGAGAACGGTTCCCTTTTGAATAGGTACCAAACCTTTCTTAGAGTTTTCCATCTTGAACCTTTTCAAGATTTTATCAATGTATGCACTTTGACTTAAACCTATCAATCTCTTGGACCTATTCCTATAGATCCCAATCCCCAATATGTATTGTGCTTCTCCAAGATCCTTAATGGAGAAGCAACTCTTTAGCCAAGTTTTGACTTCTTGCATTGTGGTGATATCATTTCCAAATAATAATATATCATCCACATATAGCACAAGGAACATTATAGAGCTCCCACTAGCCTTCTTGTATACACAAGCTTCATCACCATTTTTAATGAAGCCAAATTTCTTTGCCTCTTCATTAAAATGATGATTCCACATTCTAGATGCTTGCTTCAATCCATAGATTGATTTCTTTAACTTGCATACCATTTTAGGATTTTTCGGATCAACAAAACCTTCGGGCTGTACCATATAGACATTTTCCTCAAGATATCCATTTAGGAAAGCGGTTTTGACATCCATTTGCCATATTTCATAGTCATAGTGAGCAGCAATGGCAAATAATATCCTAATAGACTTTAGCATTGCCACAGGCGAGAAAGTTTCATCATAATCAACCCCTTGAGTTTGAGTGAAACCTTTTGCTACAAGTCTAGCTTTGTATGTATCCAAGTTTCCATGTATGTCGGTTTTCTTCTTGAAAAGCCATTTGCAATCAACTAGCTTGGAGCTAGGAGGTTGCACAACAAGTTCCCAAACTTGGTTTTCATACATGGATTGCATCTCGGCGTTCATGGCTTCCTGCCATTTATCTTTATCAATTCTTGATAAAGCATCTTTGTAGTTTGTCGGTTCATCCAAATCAACCGTATAGCAACCTTCCACGAGAAACCCATATCTCTCGGGAGGATTACTAATCCTACTAGATCTTCGAACGTCTTGTGTACCTTGATCATCCACTTGATCAGTTTCAACATCCTCATGTTGAGTACTAGTGCCAACCAATTGTGTATCATCGGCTTGATCTTGTACCTCTACAAGATCTATCTTCCTTTCACCATCACCTTCCATAAGGAACTTGGTTTCAAGGAATTCTGCTTTTCGAGCAACAAATACCGTTTGCTCGGATAGATCATAGAAGTAATATCCCATGTCATCTTTGGGATATCCTATGAAGATACACTTTGTGGATCGAGCATGTAGCTTATTTGCTACATAACTCTTAGGATAAGCTTCACATCCCCATACTTTCAAGTATGAAAGAGAAGGAGGTTTTCCAAACCAC
Source organism: Rutidosis leptorrhynchoides (assembly GCF_046630445.1). NCBI lineage: Eukaryota > Viridiplantae > Streptophyta > Magnoliopsida > Asterales > Asteraceae > Rutidosis > Rutidosis leptorrhynchoides. The sequence goes on from NC_092340.1 coordinate 26,357,328, forward strand.
ATCTCATGAGGAGTTCGTTCCACTTTCTTGGTTGGGGCCATATTTAAAATACGAGCCGCGGAGCTTAGACAATAACCCCAAAATGATAGAGGTAACGAGCTTCTTGCCATCATAGATCGAACCATATCCATTAGGATTCGGTTCCTCCTTTCGGAAACTCCATTAAGTTGGGGTGTTCCGGGTGGAGTAAGTTGTGAGATAATCCCACAACTCCTAAGATGATCTTGGAAGGCATCGCTTAGGTATTCACCTCCTCTATCGGTACGAAGTACCTTAATTGTCCTATTGAGTTGATTTTGTACTTCGTTTTGATATTCTTTGAATGCTTCGAACGTTTCGTCCTTGTGTCTTAATAAGTAGACATATCCGAAACGACTAAAGTCATCAATGAAAGTAACAAAGTATCTTTCACCATTCCTAGTCATGGGTTTAAAGGGTCCACATACATCCGAATGTATTAATCCCAATAAATCTTTAGCCCTTTCATAAGTCCCTTTGAAAGGTGCTTTAGTCATCTTGCCTTGTAAACAAGATTCACATATATCAAACGAATCCATTTCATTTGATTTCAAAAGTCCATTCTTTTGAAGTGTATGCATTCGGTTCTTGTTTATGTGACCAAGGCGACAATGCCATAAATAGGAATCACTCAAATCCCTTTTGAGTTTCTTGGTGCTAGTATGGTATATAGAGCTCGATAATGCGTCATCATGAACCAATTCATAAATTCCATTTGAAGGCGAAGCCTTGAAATAGAATAGATTATCTTTAGAAACATGAATATCATCATCAATAAAATTAACAACGTAACCACATTGTTTTAAGCGAGAAATAGAAATAATGTTTCTACACAAATCCGGAGCATACAAAACATTTTCTAAAATAAGTTCCAATCCGCTTGGAAGCTTCAAAACAAAATCTCCTTGAGCTTTAACATGCACCTTTGCACCATTGCCCATATAGAGACTTGATGTTCCCGCCTTATGATCACTTCTTTTGAACCCCTGCAAAGAATTGCAAATATGAGTTCCACATCCCGTGTCTAATACCCATGTATTAGAAGAAGTAATATTAAGCTCAATATATACCATATATATATTACCTGAGGTTTGCCCTGCATCCCTCTTGTCCTTCAACTCCTTAAGATAGACCGGACAGTTTCGTTTCCAATGACCCATCTCACCGCAACCGAAACATGGGTCTTCCTTGGGGTTTGCCTTCTCGGCTACCTTTTGCTTTTTAGCCTTGTTGATGGTTGGGGTAACCATCTTCCCCTTCCCTTTGCCTTGATAGGAGGGTCCTTTTCTCTTAGCCACCTTTGGCTTAGAGGTGTTACCTTTGGATCCACCTTGATCGATTGCTAACACGGGTAAAGCCCTTTTACCCATGCTATTTTCCGCCGTTCTAAGCATACCGTGAAGCTCACCTATGCTCTTATCCATCCCATTCATATTGTAATTAATTACAAATTGATCAAACCTTTTTGATAGGGAGTTAAGGATAATATTGGTGGCTAACTCATTTGAAATGTTTAGGTTGAGACGGTTAGCACGATCGATGAGGCTTTTCATCTTAAGTACATAAGATGAAACCGATTGGGTATCGTCCATACGACAAGCATGTAGCGCCCGAACGGTCTCGAAACGCTCGACACGCACTTGTTGAAGGAACATCTCCTTCAATTGCGTTATCATGTCGTATGCACTATGATGCTCGAAATCCTTTTGGAGTTCGGGAATCATAGTCCCAAGCATTAGGCATGAGACTTGAAGGGAGTCGTGGCAATACTTATCGTAAGAGGCCATTGCCTCCACATCATTCTCATCCGGTTGATCGGGAATGGGGTCCTCAAGTACATACGCTTTATCCTCTTGTTTGAGGACAATCCGAAGATTGCGGAACCAATCCATAAAGTTGGTATGGTTGAGTTTGTCTTTCTCGAGGAGAGACCGTAACGATAGGTTGTTCATGTTAAGTGGTGTGTTTTGCATGTTGTTGTTGTTATTAGCGGCCATCTACAAAATTCAACAAGGTTCATTTTAAGTATCGATTTTAGATTTAATAAACAATACCCTCTTAATTTGTTTTATTAAATATTAGAATCCAACGGTAAATCAAATTTCGGTTAGGTGACCTTTATCCCGTCATTTGATTTAGCTAGGTAGTCATAATGACAATTGCAATCCTTTTGCAACTTCTAAGTTATGGGATCATGCAATCCTTTTGCATGGCATATTAATCCCATCAACGCCTATTTGTTCCTCATGCTTCGGTGACCCTAAGTTCATGATTCCCAAATCAAGTCGTCCTACTTGTGTAAACATGTAGACTTAACATACAAGTGGTTAGGTGACCTTCATCCCACATGTATGCGAAGTGTACCTTATTCATATTAGTTCATTTATGACGGTTAGGTGACCTTTATCCCATCAAGAGATTCCTAATATGTCTAAGTGTTTCCACAAAAGGATGGCGTTTAACTTGTTTACCATGTTTTAGTTAAAGGGATTTTGAGTTTTCTACATTCTAGTTTTAGAAAACAAAGTGCTATACACCAACATGCATTTGGTGTGTAGTATCTTATGAAAAACCTATTTTCATGTCCTTTTAGTAAAACCAATTACTAGTTATAAGCCAATTTGTTACCTTTTAAATAAACCATTTTATTTAGGTCTAATAACCAATTATTAGTGCCTTTTGTTATGTTTTATTATAACCATTTATAATGTATTATGCAAGTGTTAACATGTGATAATCTTCTAGCAACCAAACATACAAACATACACAAACATGCATAACAAAATATGTTCACAATCGGGAGCCATTATGGTGGACATTTGTTTAGCCAAAAAACAAATGTCACCTAAGAGGGTTAACCAAAGTAAGAGATTTTATACAAAATCTCCCACTTAGTCTTGTAACTTCATAAGCTCCATCTTGTAATCTTCATCTTGAATCTTCATTTTCATTTTACAAAATTATATCCTAATACAATTTTTCTAGAAAATGAAATAACAACCTACTCTATTTTTACATACCAAAATAGAATGAATTACATCAAAATTACAAGAACAATTACAACTTATTACAAACCAAAATGATGAATTACAACCATGAATAATGACCAAATCATTCAACCAAACAAACACACGGTCTAGGCTCGATTGTGAACAACAACATAACAACAAATCTTGGCCAAACTTGAAGTCCCAAACCCACTTTTGGGACCCATAAAATTCGGCCAAACCATAGAACCCACCAAAACTCATGATTTTTTTTCATTCTACTTTCATGCATGTTAGTAGATTGTAAAAAAAATGAGTTTTCTAGCCAAAAACAAGAAGCATATTAACAAGACTTTGGCTCTAGATACCATTGATGGAATTCATCACATGTTAACAAGTCACAAAAACCCATTTATGCATGTTAAAAATTCGGCCAAAATAAGGACCAAGCGGAAGCATTTTCAAGTTGCATGTGTATTTAAACCTTTTAAACATGAATTCCATTTATAGATCTAGTCTTGAAAATATACTAAAATGTAAATAGAGCTAGTTAGGGTTTATACCTTCTCCTAAAATGGAGGTTGAAGCAAGATGAAGATGAAGATGATGAATAGCAAGTTTCTAACTTGAAACCTCAAACCTTTGATACCCACAAACCTTGAATCAACACCACCTTTGTTAGTTAGGATTTATGAACACAAGTTTACTAGCAAGATCAACCAAGAACACCCTTTTCTTGCCCAAAAATTTCGGCCAAAGTGGGAGGGAGGAGGAAGGAAAAATTGCTAATTCAAAATGCAAGTAGTTTTTGTGTGAAAAGATGCAAAGATTAATTAGATTAGGTGGAGTGTAAATGCCACTTTAAAGTAAGCATGGGAGCTCCTAGGAACCCCCAAAAAAAAAACGGCCCACCCCTTTTTTTTTTTTTTTTTTTTTGCTAAACTTTTATAAAATGTAATTTACCTCCATTAAACTTTGCATCTTATATAATTTTATAAACCTTTTATAAAATTATACTTTATAAACCACTTATAAAATGTAACACACATATAAGTTTAATCAAATAATTAAACTTGCATTTATAATTATCCAAATAATTATTTTTGCATTTTGTCTTTAGAAAACCAATTTCTAAAGTCTAAGTGTCAAGTATTTATTTTAAGGATCCACTCATTAAAATAAATACATAAAAGTGTTGACGGTTTGTTATTGGGTATGACCCGACTTGGATCATAACATATTGGCCACATTAATTAATTATGTCTCTCGGGCATACGAATACCTTCAATAACAAGCTTGCCGACACCTTAATCGTATTTAATCTTAATGAATGGATCATTAAATAAATACGCGACACTTGGATTTTAGAAAATCAGTTTTTCAAAATGTTATCACTTGAGATAAATTATTTGGATAATTTATATATAATTGTTTATAAGTTTAAATGATTATATTATGTTATATTTTATAAAAGGGTTTATAAAATATAAAAGTAACATAAAAATATATACATGTTTTATATATATATCTAGTTTATATATATGTATAAATACATTGTTATATAATATTTATAGTGCAGAATTTGTGACTCCAAGACTCACAAGCATGCCTTGTTAATGTTTACTTTTAATAACACACAAGTGCCAAGGTGCATGCTAATGTATTAACCAAGGCCTTGACTCAAGAGAGAGGATATAACACACATAAAATAGGCTTCAAAATTCTGGTTCTGCTGTCCATGAATCCCGAACTGTTTTGAAGTAAAAGGGGGTTCCTTTGCTTGCTATTTTATCACATTCAAGTGTTCTAAATCCTAACTAAATACAAAGGGTGTGTTGGTGATCAAAGCTTGTGGGTATTTCAAACTTGAGGCTTCAAGTTAGAGGCTCTAAATCTATCATCTTCATCATCACTTTGCTGTCCAAAACAGCCCTCAATCTATATTGAGGAGGTATTATTCCTTGTTCCTTCTCTTTAGTTTGTAAGTATAGCTTCAAGACTTGATGTCTTCATGGAATTCAATTTAAGTGGTTTAACATATTAACATGCTTTCTTAATAACATGCTTCCGCTTTCTTAACTCTAAATGAATTGGTTTCATGAATATGTTCATTTAAAGAACTTGTTGAAATGTTGAATTCCATCAATGGTATCTAGAGCCGAAGTCTTGAAATATGCTTCGAGATGGTTTTTGAACTCACCATAACTTTGCATTTTATGTACATGCATGAAAATAGAATGCAAAAAATTATGGGTTTTGGGTGGGTTTGATTTTTGGCCGAATTTGGAAGCTCCAAAAATGGGTTTGGTTCTTCCATTTTGGTCATTTTGTTGTATGTTGAAGTTCACAATCAAGCCTTGGCCTTTTGTTTGAATGGTTGCATGTTTGGATGATTATTAATCTATTCATTTGATATGTAATATTAATTCATTCATGTGGTTGTAATATTCATTCAAGTTGGTTTGTAATTTTATTATTTTGGTTATGTAATTTATTTTATATTTGGTATGTAAAATAGATTAGGTTGTATTTTCATTTTCTAGAAAAATGTATTAGGATATTTTTTTGTAAAAATGAAGATACAAGATGAAGACTTGGAAGATACATTTGGATGCAAGATTAAGTGGGAGATTTTGAAATCTCCTACTTAGTGTTATAACCCTTAACCGGTGACATTTGTTTTTCGGCTAAACAAATGTCTACCAAATCGGCTTGATTGTGAACACATTTGTTTGCATGCGTGATTGTTTTATTTCTTGTATGATTGTGGATTGTGTATGTTACTACAACAAGTTATCACACAAGTTAACAACAAGCATAAACTACAATTTAATTGGTTAAATTATTAACAACATGCAAAACGTCAATTTAAATGGTTAAATTAAAAACGGCTAAAAGGACATTAAAAAACGGTTATTAAGAACATGATAAGGATCATATATATAAAATGGTTTATATCAAGTAATTGGTTAAAATTACTGGACTTGAAAATGGATTTCAAATAAACCATACACTAAATGCATGTTGGTGTATGGCATAAATGTTTTCTCAAACTAGAATTAAAGAAAACTTAAAACCCTTTACACTAGGTCAACAAGTTTAAACGCCATCCTATTGTATGACACTTAAAAATATTAGGGAACTTATAATGGGATAAAGGTCACCTAACCGTTATGAGCAAACTAATATGATTAAGGTAAATTTCGCACACTTGTGGGATAAAGGTCACCTAACCACTTGTATGCTAAGTTTACATGTCTATACAAGTAGGATGACTTGATTTGGAAATTATGAACTTAGGGTCACCGAAGCATGATGAACAAATAGGCGTTGATGGGATAATATGTCATGCAAAAGGATTGCATGATCCCATAACTTAGAAGTTGCAAAAGGATTGCAATTGTCATATAATGACTACCTAGCTAAACCAAATAACGGGATAAAGGTCACCTAACCGAAATTTGGTTTACCGTTGGATTCTAAAATTTAATAAATATCAATTGGATTTAAAGGGTATTGATTATTAAATTAAAATTGATACTTAAACAACTTTGTTAAATTTTGTAGATGGCCGCCAATAACAACAACATACAAAACGCACCTATTAACTTGAACAACCTATCGTTAAGGTCTCTCCTCGAGAAAGACAAACTCAACCATACGAACTTTATGGATTGGTTCCGCAATCTTAGGATTGTCCTCAAACTTGAGGATAAAGCATATGTGTTGGAAGACCCCATTCCCGATCAACCCGACGAGGATGATACGGAAGGCATGGCTTATTGGGATAAGTATTGCGCCGATTCGGTGCAAGTCGCTTGCCTAATGCTTGGGACTATGATACCCGAACTCCAAAAGGATTTCGAGCATCATACTGCATACGACATGATCACGCAATTGAAGGAGATGTTCCTTCAACAAGCACGTGTCGAGCGCTTCGATACCGTTCGAGCGCTTCATGCATGTCGTATGGATGACTCCCAATCCGTTTCATCTTATGTCCTTAAGATGAAAAGCCTCATTGATCGCGCAAACCGTCTTAATCTCAACATATCTAATGAGCTAGCCACGGATCTTATCCTAAACTCCTTGTCAAAGAGGTTTGACCAATTTGTAATTAATTACAATATGAATGGGATGGATAAGACCATTGGCGAACTTCATGGCATGCTTAGGACGGCGGAAACTAGCATGGGTAAGAGGGCTTCACCCGTGCTAATGATCAATGATGGTGGGTCCAAAGGTAATAACACCTCTAAGCCAAAGGCAGCTAAGAGGAAAGGACCCGCCCATCAAGGCAAGGGAAAGGGGAGGATGGTTACCCCAACCAAAAACAAGAACAAGAAGCAAAAGGTTGCCAGACAAGCAAACCCCAAGGAAGACCCGTGCTTCGGTTGCGGTGAAATGGGTCACTGGAAATGGAACTGCCCGGTCTACCTTAAGGAGTTGAAGGAAAAGAGGGATGCGGGGCAAACCTCAGGTAATATATATATGGTATATATAGAGCTTAGTATTACTTCTTCTAATACATGGGTATTAGACACTGGATGTGGAACTCACATTTGCAATTCTTTGCAGGGGTTCAAAAGAAGTAGCAAGCAAACGGGAACATCAAGTCTCTTTATGGGTAATGGAGCCAAAGTGCAAGTGAAGGATCAAGGAGACTTTGTATTAAAGCTTCCAAGTGGTTTGGAACTTATTTTGAACAATGTTTTGTATGCACCGGATTTATGTCGAAACATTATTTCAGTTTCCCGTTTAAAACAATGTGGTTTTTATCTTAATTTTGTTAATGATGATATCCACGTTTATTTAGATAATGTATTCTATTTTAAGGCTTAGCCTTCAAATGGAATTTATGAATTGGTTCATGATGACACATCATCTAGTAGCTCAATATACCATACTAGCACCAAGAAACTCAAAAGGGATTTGAGTGATTCCTACTTATGGCATTGTCGCCTTGGTCACATAAACAAGAACCGAATGCGTACACTTCAAAAGAATGGACTCTTGAAATCAAATGAGATGGGCTCGTTTGATGTATGTGAATCTTGTTTACAAGGCAAAATGACTAAAGCACCTTACAAAGGGACCTATGAAAGGGCTAAGGACTTATTGGGATTAATACATTCGGATGTATGTGGACCCTTTAAGCCCATAGCTAGGAATGGTGAAAGATACTTCGTTACTTTCATTGATGACTTCAGTCGTTTTGGATATATCTACTTGTTAAGACATAAGGATGAAACTTTTGAAGCATTCAAAGAATATCAAAGCGAAGTACAAAATCAACTCAATAAGACAATCAAGGTACTTCGTACCGATAGAGGAGGTGAATACCTAAGCGATGCTTTCCAAGATCATCTTAGAAGTTGTGGGATTATCTTGCAACTTACTCCACCCGGGACACCACAACTTAATGGTGTGTCCGAAAGGAGGAACCGAACCCTAATAGATATGGTTCGATCTATGATGGCTAGAAGCTCGTTACCTCTATCATTCTGGGGTTATTGTCTATGCTCCGCGGCTCGTATTTTAAATATGGCCCCAACCAAGAAAGTGGAACGAACACCTCATGAGATGTGGTTTGGAAAACCTCCATCTCTATCATACTTAAAGGTTTGGGGATGTGAAGCTTATCCTAAGCGTTACGTCCCTAATAAGTTGAATGCTCGATCCACAAAGTGTATCTTCATAGGATATCCCAAGGATGATATGGGATACTATTTCTATGATCCAACCGAGCAAAATGTATTTGTTGCTCGAAAGGCTGAATTCCTTGAAACTAAGTTCCTAATGGAAGGAAATAGTGAAAGGAAGATAGATCTTGAAGAGGTTCAAGATCAAGTAGATGATACACAATTGGTTGACACTAGCACTCAACATGAAAATGTTGAGAATGATCAAATGGATTATCAAAATACACGAGACGTTCACAGATCTAGTAGGATTAGTAATCCTCCTGAGAGATATGGGTTTCTCATGGATGGTTGCTATGTGGTTGATTTGGATGAACCAATAAACTACCAAGATGCTTTATCAAGGACTGATAAAGATAAATGGCAGGAAGCCATGAACGCTGAGATGAAATCCGTGTATGACAACCAAGTTTGGGAACTTGTTGCACAACCTGCTGGCTCGAGGCTAGTTGATTGTAAATGGCTTTTCAAAATGAAAACCGACATACATGGGAACTTGGATACATATAAAGCTAGACTTGTAGCAAAAGGTTTCACTCAAACTCAAGGGGTTGACTATGATGAAACTTTTTCGCCTGTGGCAATGCTAAAGTCTATTAGGATATTACTTGCCATTGCTGCTCATTATGATTATGAAATATGGCAAATGGATGTCAAGACCACTTTCCTAAATGGACATCTTGAGGAAGATGTCTATATGGTTCAGCCTGAAGGTTTTGTTGATCCGAAATATCCTAAAAAGGTATGCAAGTTAAAGAAGTCAATCTACGGATTGAAACAAGCATCTAGAATGTGGAATCATCGTTTTAATGAGGAGGCCAAGAAGTTTGGCTTCATTAAAAATGGTGATGAAGCTTGTGTATACAAGAAAGCTAGTGGGAGCACTATCATGTTCCTTGTACTATATGTGGATGATATATTGTTATTTGGAGATGATATTCCAGCAATGCAAGGAGTTAAAACTTGGCTAAGTGAATGTTTCTCCATTAAGGATCTTGGAGAAGCACAATACGTTTTGGGGATTAGGATCTACAGGAATAGATCCAAGAAACTGATAGGTTTGAATCAAAGTGCATACATTGAAAAAATCTTGAAAAGGTTCAAGATGGAGAACTCTAAGAAAGGTTTGGTACCTATTCAAAGAGGAACGCTCCTTAGTTCATCTCAGTGCCCCGCCACGAAAGATGAACAGGAGAGAATGAAGAAAGTCCCATATGCGTCTGCCATTGGGTCTATCATGTATGCAATGATATGCACTAGACCGGATGTGTCATGCGCTCTTAGCCTGACAAGTAGATACCAGAATAACCCAGGAAATAGTCATTGGATTGCTGTCAAAAGTATATTGAAATACCTTAGGAGGACTAAGGATATGTTTCTGATATATGGGTCTGGTGAGGAGGAACTCGCTGTAAAAGGTTACGTGGATGCGAGCTTCCAAACTGATCGAGATGATTCTCGATCACAATCCGGCTATGTCTTCACATTAAATGGAGGTGCGGTCTCTTGGAAGAGTTCAAAACAGGATGTTGTTGCTCTATCCACTACAGAGTCGGAGTACATCGCCGCATCATTGGCAGCTCAGGAAGCTGCATGGATGAAGAAATTCATCGACGACTTAGGAGTAGTCAATTCCATTCAGGACCCTCTTGAGATCTTTTGTGACAACGAGGGTGCGATTGCTCAAATCAAGGAACCTCGTGCTCACCAAAAGAACAGTCACATTGAGCGGAGATTCAACTACATAAGGGATGAAGTTGAAAAGGGAAAGATATGTATTCGCAAAGTTCACACAGATCTTAATATAGCGGATCCTCTCACGAAGTTCTTACATGGATCAAAACATGCAGGACATTTTTGTGCATTAGGGCTTCGATATTCTAGTGATTGGTCATGATCTGTTTTAAGTATTGTAACGGAACGAAATTGTTCAAACTCATTAATATAATTATGGTATTAATTTATTTTGAGTTATGTTCCTATTTTGCATATTTTATCCATGAATAAGTAATTATTCTAAATTCCGTAGTCGATCACATTTGTGGGAGCAAATGTGAGGTTTAGACTATTATGAACTTGGATTGGTATACATTCACGGGATGAATGTGGGGCAAGGTTGCAACCAAGGTTCATAAATATTTGTTGGATACAAATATTGGAAGACCCGCTCTCAAGATTTACTAAATAGAGCCTTTGTAGTTGATCACATGTAATCTTGAGTAAAGGCGAATATCATTGTATCCTCTGACCTGAGATACGTATTGGGCTAGGATATTTACCAGGTATTGTGCCTTGATTCTTTCCTTCGCTATTCTGAAATATGGTAGTTCATAAGGAAGAGCTCAGGTATAATGCAAGGTATGTATTTAGGACATATGTAGTCAAGATGGAATTTGTCCCTCTTATTCGTTGAGAGTCAGATGTTTAAGGCCTGATAAAGTTAAATCTAGAAGAGAGTGATCACTCTGTGTCTCTTGGATTTAACATGACATCTAGGACGAAAGGATACTATGAAAGATTTACCTATTCATATTCGAGATGGGAACTCGAAAGGGATGATGTTATTGAATGGCACAAAGTCATAACATATTGGGGGTGATGGACGGTCGTTAGGTGGTATCCATCACTTGCATTAATTCATATGTTTCTCGTGCAAGTGGGAGATTGAAGGTTTTTCGTATGCCCAAGAGACATATTAAATTAATGTGGCTAATATGTTATGATCCAAGTCGGGTCATACCCAATAACAAGCTTGCCGACACCTTAATCGTATTTAATCTTAATGAATGGATCATTAAATAAATACGCGACACTTGGATTTTAGAAAATCAGTTTTTCAAAATGTTATCACTTGAGATAAATTATTTGGATAATTTATATATAATTGTTTATAAGTTTAAATGATTATATTATGTTATATTTTATAAAAGGGTTTATAAAATATAAAAGTAACATAAAAATATATACATGTTTTATATATATATCTAGTTTATATATATGTATAAATACATTGTTATATAATATATATAGTGCAGAATTTGTGACTCCAAGACTCACAAGCATGCCTTGTTAATGTTTACTTTTAATAACACACAAGTGCCAAGGTGCATGCTAATGTATTAACCAAGGCCTTGACTCAAGAGAGAGGATATAACACACATAAAATAGGCTTCAAAATTCTGGTTCTGCTGTCCATGAATCCCGAACTGTTTTGAAGTAAAAGGAGGTTCCTTTGCTTGCTATTTTATCACATTCAAGTGTTCTAAATCCTAACTAAATACAAAGGGTGTGTTGGTGATCAAAGCTTGTGGGTATTTCAAACTTGAGGCTTCAAGTTAGAGGCTCTAAATCCATCATCTTCATCATCACTTTGCTGTCCAAAACAGCCCTCAATCTATATTGAGGAGGTATTATTCCTTGTTCCTTCTCTTTAGTTTGTAAGTATAGCTTCAAGACTTGATGTCTTCATGGAATTCAATTTAAGTGGTTTAACATATTAACATGCTTTCTTAATAACATGCTTCCGCTTTCTTAACTCTAAATGAATTGGTTTCATGAATATGTTCATTTAAAGAACTTGTTGAAATGTTGAATTCCATCACTTATATGGGGTCAAAAGTATTATATATACCGACCACAAAAGTCTTCAACACATATTTAATCAGAAACAACTGAATATGAGGCAGCGTATGTGGATTGAATTGTTGAATGATTACGACTTTGAGATTCGTTACCACCCGGGGAAGGCAAATGTGGTAGCCGACGCCTTAAGCAGAAAGGACAGAGAACCCATTCGAGTAAAATCTATGAATATAATGATTCACACTAACCTTACTACTCAAATAAAGGAGGCGCAACAAGGAGTTTTAAAAGAGGGAAATTTAAAGGATGAAATACCCAAAGGATCGGAGAAGCATCTTAATATTCGGGAAGACGGAACCCGGTATTGGGCTGAAAGGATTTGGGTACCAAAATTTGGAGATATGAGAGAAATGGTACTTAGAGAAGCTCATAAAACCAGATACTCAATACATCCTGGAACGGAGAAGATGTACAAGGATCTCAAGAAACATTTTTGGTGGCCGGGTATGAAAGCCGATGTTGCTAAATACGTAGGAGAATGTTTGACGTGTTCTAAGGTCAAAGCTGAGCATCAGAAACCATCAGGTCTACTTCAACAACCCGAAATCCCGGAATGGAAATGGGAAAACATTACCATGGATTTCATCACTAAATTGCCAAGGACTGCAAGTGGTTTTGATACTATCTGAGTAATAGTTGATCGTCTCACCAAATCAGCACACTTCCTGCCAATAAGATAAGATGACAAGATGGAGAAGTTAGCACGACTGTATTTGAAGGAAGTTGTCTCCAGACATGGAATACCAATCTCTATTATCTCTGATAGGGATGGCAGATTTATTTCAAGATTCTGGCAGACATTACAGCAAGCATTAGGAACTCATCTAGACATGAGTACTGCCTATCATCCACAAACTGATGGGCAGAGCAAAAGGACGATACAAACGCTTGAAGACATGCTACGAGCTTGTGTTATTGATTTCGGAAACAGTTGGGATCGACATCTACCATTAGCAGAATTTTCCTACAACAACAGCTACCATTCAAGCATTGAGATGGCGCCGTTTGAAGCACTTTATGGTAGAAAGTGTAGGTCTCCGATTTGTTGGAGTGAAGTGGGGGATAGACAGATTACGGGTCCGGAGATAATACAAGAAACTACCGAGAAAATCATCCAAATTCAACAAAGATTGAAAACCGCCCAGAATCGACAAAAGAGCTACGCGGACAGTAAAAGAAAAGATATAGAGTTTGAAATTGGAGAAATGGTCATACTTAAGGTTTCACCTTGGAAAGGCGTTGTTCGATTTGGTAAATGGGGGAAACTAAATCCAAGGTACATTGGACCATTCAAGATTATAGATCGTGTCGGACCAGTAGCTTACCAACTGGAGCTACCTCAACAACTCGCGGCTGTACATAACACTTTTCACGTCTCAAATTTGAAGAAATGTTTTGCTAAAGAAGATCTCACTATTCCGCTGGACGAAATCCAAATCAATGAAAAACTTCAATTCATTGAAGAACCCGTCGAAATAATGGATCGTGAGGTTAAGAGACTTAAACAAAACAAGATACTGATTGTTAGGGTTCGATGGAATGCTCGTAGAGGACCCGAGTTCACCTGGGAGCATGAAGATCAAATGAAGAAGAAATACCCGCATTTATTTCCAGAAGATACGTCAACACCTCCAACTGCTTAAAATTTCGGGAAGAAATTTATTTAACGGGTAGGTACTGTAGTGACCCGAACTTTTCCATGTTTATATATATATTAAATGAAATTGTTATTTACATGATTAAGTGTTTCCAACATGTTAAGCAATCAAACTTGTTAAGACTTGATTAATTGAAATAGGTTTCATATAGACAATTGACCACCCAAGTTGACCGGTGATTCACGAACGTTAAAACTTGTAAAAACTATACGATGACATATATATGGGTATATATATAGTTAACATGATTTTATTATAAGTATGTATCTCATTAGGTATTTTAACAATGAGTTATATACATAAAAATGAGACTATTAATTTAAGAAACTCGAAAACGATATATATATAACAATTATCGTTATAACAACGTCTTACTAGGTACATATGAATCATATTAAGATATTGATATACTTGGTTAATTATGTTAAATGATAAGTAAATATATTATTAAGTGTATTAACAATGAAATACATATGTAAAAATAAGACTACTAACTTAATGATTTCGAAACGAGACATATATGTAACGATTATCGTTGTAACGACATTTAACTGTATATATATCATACTAAGATATATTATATATCATAATATCATGATAATATAACAATTTAACATCTCATTTGTTATAATAAACCATGGATTAACAACATTCAACAAGATCGTTAACCTAAAGGTTTCAAAACAACATTTACATGTAACGACTAACGATGACTTAACGACTCAGTTAAAATGTATATACATGTAGTGTTTTAATATGTATTCATACACTTTTGAAAGACTTCAAGACACTTATCAAAATACTTCTACTTAACAAAAATTCTTACAATTACATCCTCGTTCAGTTTCATCAACAATTCTACTCGTATGCACCCGTATTCGTACTCGTACAATACACAGCTTTTAGATGTATGTACTATTGGTATATACACTTCAATGATCAGCTCTTAGCAGCCCATGTGAGTCACCTAACACATGTGGGAACCATCATTTAGCAACTAGCATGAAATATCTCATAAAATTACAAAAATATGAGTAATCATTCATGACTTATTTACATGAAAACAAAATTACATATCCTTTATATCTAATCCATACACCAACGACCAAAAACACCTACAAACACTTTCATTCTTCAATTTTCTTCATCTAATTAATCTCTCTCAAGTTCTATCTTCAAGTTCTAAGTGTTCTTCATAAATTCCAAAAGTTCTAGTTTCATAAAATCAAGAATACTTCCAAGATTGCAAGTTTACTTCCAAGTTTTCTAAATCCATTCCAAGTAATCATCCAAGATCAAGAAACCTTTGTTACTTATAGTAGGTTATCTTTCTAATACAAGGTAATAATCATATTCAAACTTTAATTCAATTTCTATAACTATAACAATCTTATTTCGAGTGGAAATCTTACTTGAAATTGTTTTCGTGTCATGATTCTGCTTCAAGAACTTTCAAGCCATCCAAGGATCCTTTGAAGCTAGATCTATTTTTCTCATTTCCAGTAGGTTTATCCAAGGAACTTGAGGGAGTAATGATGTTCATAACATCATTCGATTCATACATATAAAGCTATCTTATTCGAAGGTTTAAACTTGTAATCACTAGAACATAGTTTAGTTAATTCTAAACTTGTTCGCAAATAAAAGTTAATCCTTCTAACTTGACTTTTAAAATCTACTAAACACATGTTCTATATCTATATGATATGCTAACTTAATGATTTAAAACCTGGAAACACGAAAAACACCGTAAAATCGGATTTACGCCGTCGTAGTTACACCACGGGCTGTTTTGGGTTAGTTAATTAAAAACTATGATAAACTTTGATTTAAAATTTGTTATTCTGGGAAAATGATATTTATTATGAACATGAAACTATATCCAAAAATTATGGTTAAACTCAAAGTGGAAGTATGTTTTCTAAAATGGTCATCTAGACGTCGTTCTTTCGACTGAAATGACTACCTTTACAAAAATGACTTGTAACTTATTTTTCCGACTATAAACCTGTAGTGACCCAAACTTTTCCATGGTTATATATATTAATTGAGATTGATATTTACATGATTAAATGTTTCCAACATGTTAAGCAATCAAACTTATTAAGACTTGATTAATTGGAATATGTTTCATATAGACAAATGACCACCTAAGTTGACCGGTGATTTACGAACGTTAAAACTTGTAAAAACTATACGATGACATATATATGGTTATATATATATAGTTAACATGATTTTATTATAAGTATGTATCTCATTAGGTATTTTAACAATGAGTTATGTACATAAAAATGAGACTATTAAATTAAGAAACTCGAAAACGATATATATAACGATTATCGTTATAACGTCTTACTAGGTACATATGAATCATATTAAATATTGATACACTTGGTTAATTATGTTAAATGATAAGTAAATATATCATTAAGTGTATTAACAATGAACTACATATGTAAAAATAAGACTACTAACTTAATGATTTTGAAACGAGACATATATGTAACGATTATCGTTGTAACGACATTTAATGTATATAGATCATATTAAGAGATATGCATACATGATAATATCATGATAATATAATAATTTAAAATCTCATTTGATATTATAAACATTGGGTTAACAACATTTAACAAGATCGTTAACCTAAAAGTTTCAAAACAACACTTACATGTAACGACTAACGATGACTTAACGACTCAGTTAAAATGTATATACATGTAGTGTTTTAATATGTATTTATACACTTTTGAAAGACTTCAATACATTTATCAAAATACTTCTACTTAACAAAAATGCTTACAATTACATCCTCGTTCAGTTTCATCAACAATTCTACTCGTATGCACCCGTATTCGTACTCGTACAATACCCAGCTTTTAGATGTATGTACTATTGGTATATACACTCCAATGATCAGCTCTTAGCAGCCCATGTGAGTCACCTAACACATGTGGGAACCATCATTTGGCAACTAGCATGAAATATCTCATAAAATTACAAAAATATGAGTAATCATTCATGACTTATTTACATGAAAACAAAATAACATATCCTTTATATCTAATCCATACACCAACGACCAAAAACACCTACAAACACTTTCATTCTTCAATTTTCTTCATCTAATTGATCTCTCTCAAGTTCTATCTTCAAGTTCTAAGTGTTCTTCATAAATTCCAAAAGTTCTAGTTTCATAAAATCAAGAATACTTTCAAGTTTGCTAGCTCACTTCCAATCTTGTAAGTTGATCATCCAACCTCAAGAAATCTTTGTTTCTTACAGTAGGTTATCATTCTAATACAAGGTAATAATCATATTCAAACTTTGGTTCAATTTCTATAACTATAACAATCTTATTTTAAGTGATGATCTTACTTGAACTTGTTTTCGTGTCATGATTCTGCTTCAAGAACTTCGAGCCATCCAAGGATCCTTTGAAGCTAGATCCATTTTTCTCTTTTCCAGTAGGTTTATCCAAGGAACTTAAGGTAGTAATGATGTTCATAACACATTTCGATTCATACATATAAAGCTATCTTATTCGAAGGTTTAAACTTGTAATCACTAGAACATAGTTTAGTTAATTCTAAACTTGTTCGCAAACAAAAGTTAATCCTTCTAACTTGACTTTTAAAATAAACTAAACACATGTTCTATATCTATATGATATGCTAACTTAATGATTTAAAACCCGGAAACACGAAAAACACCGTAAAACCGGATTTACGCCGTCGTAGTAACACCGCGGGCTGTTTTGGGTTAGTTAATTAAAAACTATGATAAACTTTGATTTAAAAGTTGTTATTCTGAGAAAATGATTTTTATTATGAACATGAAACTATATTCAAAAATTATGGTTAAACTCAAAGTGGAAGTATGTTTTCTAAAATGGTCATCTAGACGTTCTTTCGACTGAAATGACTACCTTTACAAAAACGACTTGTAACTTATTTTTCCGACTATAAACCTATACTTTTTCTGTTTAGATTCATAAAATAGAGTTCAATATGAAACCATAGCAATTTGATTCACTCAAAACGGATTTAAAATGAAGAAGTTATGGGTAAAACAAGATTGGATAATTTTTCTCATTTTAGCTACGTGAAAATTGGTAACAAATCTATTCCAACCATAACTTAATCAACTTGTATTGTATATTATGTAATCTTGAGATACCATAGACACGTATACAATGTTTCGACCTATCATGTCGACACATCTATATATATTTCGGAACAACCATAGACACTCTATATGTGAATGTTGGAGTTAGCTATACAGGGTTGAGGTTGATTCCAAAATATATATAGTTTGAGTTGTGATCAATACTGAGATACGTATACACTGGGTCGTGGATTGATTCAAGATAATATTTATCGATTTATTTCTGTACATCTAACTGTGGACAACTAGTTGTAGGTTACTAACGAGGACAACTGACTTAATAAACTTAAAACATCAAAATATATTAAAAGTGTTGTAAATATATTTTGAACATACTTTGATATATATGTATATATTGTTATAGGTTCGTGAATCAACCAGTGGCCAAGTCTTACTTCCCAACGAAGTAAAAATCTGTGAAAGTGAGTTATAGTCCCACTTTTAAAATCTAATATTTTTGGGATGAGAATACATGCAGGTTTTATAAATGATTTACAAAATAGACACAAGTACGTGAAACTACATTCTATGGTTGAATTATCGAAATCGAATATGCCCCTTTTTATTAAGTCTGGTAATCTAAGAATTAGGGAACAGACACCCTAATTGACGCGAATCCTAAAGATAGATCTATTGGGCCTAACAAACCCCATCCAAAGTACCGGATGCTTTAGTACTTCGAAATTTATATCATATCCGAAGGGTGTCCCGGAATGATGGGGATATTCTTATATATGCATTTTGTTAATGTCGGTTACCAGGTGTTCACCATATGAATGATTTTTATCTCTATGTATGGGATGTGTATTGAAATATGAAATCTTGTGGTCTATTGTTACGATTTGATATATATAGGTTAAACCTATAACTCACCAACATTTTTGTTGACGTTTTAAGCATGTTTATTCTCAGGTGATTATTAAGAGCTTCCGCTGTCGCATACTTAAATAAGGACAAGATTTGGAGTCCATGCTTGTATGATATTGTGTAAAAACTGCATTCAAGAAACTTATTTTGTTGTAACATATTTGTATTGTAAACCATTATGTAATGGTCGTGTGTAAACAGGATATTTTAGATTATCATTATTTGATAATCTACGTAAAGCTTTTTAAACCTTTATTGATGAAATAAAGGTTATGGTTTATTTTAAAATGAATGCAGTCTTTGAAAAACGTCTCATATAGAGGTCAAAACCTCGCAACGAAATCAATTAATATGGAACGTTTTTAATCAATAAGAACGGGACATTTCAGTTGGTATCCGAGCGTTGGTCTTAGAGAACCAGGATTTTGCATTAGTGTGTCTTATCTAGTTTGTTAGGATGCATTAGTGAGTCTGGACTTCGACCGTGTTTACTTGAAAAATGATTGCTTAACAAATTTTGTTGGAAACTATATATTTTTAACATGTGAATATTATGTGATATATTAATCTCTTAACGTGTTTGATATTATGTGATAGATGTCTACCTCTAGAACAAGTCCCATTGACTCACCTAATAATAATGAAGAGTCAAATGTAAATTGGAATGATTCGTGGACTGATTCACAAGTTCCCGAAGAGGAACCGGAAGAAGAATCGGAACCGGAAGAAGAATCGGAACCGGATGAAGAAATAGAACCGGTGGGGGAAATAATAAAACGGTTAAGTAAAAGAAAATCCTCAACCAACCGACCAAGGTTAATTATGGTCAATGGTGTTTCCGCCAAAGAAGCAAAATATTGGGAGGATTACCAATTCTCCGATGAATCGGATTCCGACGAGAATTCCGATGATGTTATAGAAATTACCCCAACTGAATTTAAAAAGGCAAAAGAAAATAATAAGGGAAAGGGCTTAAAAATAGAGAAATCTAATTCCAACCCCGATGAACTTTATATGTATCGTCAACCCCCGAAGTCCTTAAGTTGTAACAATGACCCGGGAACCTCTAAACCACCAGGTTTTTCTAAACCAATGTGGATAACAACGGCTCGTATTAGGGGAACATCATATATCCCTAGAAACTTGGCAAAACGAACCAAAACCGAAGAAGAAGAAACAAGCGAGTCGGAATAAGATAGTTGTATTCGTATGGTGTAATATAAGTAATATAGTGTGCTTATGCTTTATGATATATGTAAAAAAATTGCTTGTATTAATAAGTATTTTTTTTTTTTTATGAATCTAACTCTTGTCTATTTTTCAGTATAAAAATACAAAATGGATAGACAACCCAATATTTTAAGAGACCTACCCGGAGACATGATCGATGAAATCTTGTCTAGAGTCGGTCAGAATTCTTCGGCACAACTATTTAAGGCGAGATCAGTTTGTAAGACATTCGAAGAACGTTCCAAGAATGCCTTGGTTTATAAAAGGCTTTCGTTCGAAAGATGGGGGATATCACATTGGGAAATCCATAAGTTACGATGTGTTTACTTTGACGCATATATTGCGGGGAACCCAAATGCTATTTTACGCAATGGGTTAAGAAATTATTTTGACTCAATATATCCGAATATTGGACTTCGTGATTTAGAAAAAGCGGCTAACATGTAACATAAAGAAGCATGTTATGCTTACGGATTAGTAATGTTCGCTTCTCACCAAAGTGAGAACAAGAACATCGGGCTACAACTATTAAACAAAACGTTTCCACAAATGACGGAGTCGGTAATTGAGGTAAGAAATGAGGTTTTTAGATTGTTACGGGACTGTTGGACATTACGTAACCCTTGTCCCTTTGACGATGTTACAACACGCTGTCTTATCAACGGCCATAACGGTTATGTTGCACAAGACCAAGGATGGGAAGTAGTCCTAGTAAAACCAGAATGCATGACTTGTTTCTGGACGTATGAATTACGTGTCTTTATTGCCTTTGCTGAACGACTTGTGTACTAGCTAGAATTATCTTCACAACTATCTTGTATCAAAGTTATTGTGTGCTATATTTCATGCTTTATGTAAAATAAGCGGTATTGTAAGTTTGTAAAATATTGTATAAAAGTTTGAACGCGAAATATTATTATAATCAGTTTTTCATATAGAATTGTAGTAGTTGAATTGTATATTAGCTACTAAGTATGAACTTAACGGGTAGGTACTACCCGAATTTAAACTTATAAAACGCTAATATGAAGAAAAAGCTTTTATAAATGAGTTCATATTATGCTACGAAATACTATTAACTACTCTTAATATTCTGTATGATTAACTTGTTCCATTTGACTATTTTGAAGGAAATGGCACCAACTACTCGACACACAGTGAATATGAATGAAGAGGAATTCCGTACTTTTCTAGCTTCAAACATAGCCGCAGTACAGGCTGCGCTACATACCAACAATAACCTTGGATCTAGCAGTACAGGAAATCGTGTAGGATGCACCTATAAAGAATTCACTGCCTGTAAACCTTTGGAATTTGATGGAACCGAAGGACCGATCGGATTGAAACGGTGGACCGAGAAGGTCGAATCGGTGTTTGCCATAAGTAAGTGTACTGAAGAGGACAAAGTGAAGTACGCTACGCATACCTTCACAGGTTCTGCGTTAACATGGTGGAATACCTATCTAGAGCAAGTGGGACAAGATGATGCGTACGCACTACCGTGGTCAGCATTCAAGCACTTGATGAACGAGAAGTACCGTCCCAGAACCGAGGTCAATAAGCTCAAGATAGAACTTAGAGGGTTACGAACCCAAGGATTTGATATTACCATGTACGAAAGACGATTCACAGAATTGTGCCTATTGTGTCCGGGAGCGTTCGAAGATGAGGAAGAGAAGATCGACGCGTTTGTGAAAGGATTACCGGAAAGAATCCAAGAAGATATAAGTTCACACGAGCCCGCCTCCATACAACAGGCATGTAGAATGGCTCACAAACTAGTGAACCAGATTGAAGAAAGAATTAAAGAACAGACTGCTGAAGAGGCCAATGTGAAGCAAGTCAAAAGAAAGTGGGAGGAAAATGGTGATAAGAATCACCAATACAACAACAACAGCAATCGCAACAATTATCCCAACAATCGCAACATCAATCGCAACTACAACAAACGGCCCAACAACAACAACAACAACAGCAACTACAACAATCATCCCAACAACAATAATAACCGCAACAACAACAACAATCAGAAGCAGCTATGCCAAAGGTGTGAAAAGTATCACTCGGGGTTCTGCACCAAATTTTGCAACAAGTGTAAAAGAAATGGTCATAGCGCGGTGAAGTGTGAGGTCTACGGACCAGGGGTTAATAGAACGAAAGGAACAAATGGTGTCGGAACGAGTAATGGCGGAGCAAGTAGTGTCGGAGCAAGCTATGCCAATGTAGTTTGTTATAAATGTGGAAAACCGGGCCACATTATTAGAAATTGCCCGAACCAGGAGAACACGAATGGACAAGGCCGCGGAAGAGTTTTCAATATTAATGCGGCAGAGGCACAGGAAGACCCGGAGCTTGTTACGGGTACGTTTCTTATTGACAATAAATCTGCTTACATTTTATTTGATTCGGGTGCGGATAGAAGCTATATGAGTAGAGATTTTTGTGCTAAATTAAGTTGCCCGTTGACGCCTTTGGATAGTAAATTTTTACTCGAATTAGCAAATGGTAAATTAATTTCAGCAGATAATATATGTCGGAATCGAGAAATTAAACTGGTTAGCGAAACATTTAAGATTGATTTAATACCAGTAGAGTTAGGGAGTTTTGATGTGATAATCGGTATGGACTGGTTGAAAGAAGTAAAAGCAGAGATCGTTTGTTACAAAAATGCAATTTGCATTATACGAGAAAAAGGAAAACCCTTAATGGTGTACGGAGAAAAGGGCAACACGAAGCTACATCTTATTAGTAATTTGAAGGCACAAAAACTAATGAGAAAAGGTTGCTATGCTGTTCTAGCACACGTCGAGAAAGTACAAACTGAAGAAAAGAGCATCAATGATGTTCCCATTGCAAAAGAATTTCCCGATGTATTTCCGAAAGAATTACCGGGATTACCCCCACATCGATCCGTTGAATTTCAAATACATCTTGTACCAGGAGCTGCACCAATAGCTCGTGCTCCTTACAGACTCGCACCCAGCGAGATGAAAGAACTGCAAAGCCAATTACAAGAACTTTTAGAGCGTGGTTTCATTCGACCAAGCACATCACCGTGGGGAGCTCCTGTTTTGTTTGTCAAGAAGAAAGATGGTACATTCAGGTTGTGTATCGACTACCGAGAGTTGAACAAACTTACCATCAAGAACCGCTACCCACTACCGAGAA
Source organism: Rutidosis leptorrhynchoides (assembly GCF_046630445.1). Taxonomy (NCBI): domain Eukaryota; kingdom Viridiplantae; phylum Streptophyta; class Magnoliopsida; order Asterales; family Asteraceae; genus Rutidosis; species Rutidosis leptorrhynchoides. Next base: position 26,380,773 of record NC_092340.1, read on the forward strand.
TCGACGACTTATTTGATCAACTACAAGGCTCGTCTGTTTATTCAAAGATTGACTTACGTTCCGGGTATCATCAAATGCGGGTGAAAGAAGATGATATTCCAAAGACTGCTTTCAGAACACGTTACGGTCATTACGAGTTTATGGTCATGCCGTTTGGTTTAACTAATGCACCAGCTGTGTTCATGGACCTTATGAACCGAGTGTGTGGACCATACCTTGACAAGTTTGTCATTGTTTTCATTGATGACATACTTATTTACTCAAAGAATGACCAAGAACACTGTGAACATTTGAGAAAGGTGTTAGAAGTATTGAGGAAGGAAGAATTGTACGCTAAGTTTTCAAAGTGTGCATTTTGGTTGGAAGAAGTTCAATTCCTCGGTCACATAGTGAACAAAGAAGGTATTAAGGTGGATCCGGCAAAGATAGGAACTGTTGAAAAGTGGGAAACCCCGAAAACTCCGAAACACATACGCCAGTTTTTAGGACTAGCTGGTTACTACAGAAGGTTCACCCAAGACTTTTCCAGAATAGCAAAACCCTTGACTGCATTAACGCATAAAGGGAAGAAATTTGAATGGAAGGATGAACAAGAGAAAGCGTTTCAGTTATTGAAGAAAAAGCTAACTACGGCACCTATATTGTCATTGCCTGAAGGGAATGATGATTTTGTGATTTATTGTGACGCATCAAAGCAAGGTCTCGGTTGTGTATTAATGCAACGAACGAAGGTGATTGCTTATGCGTCTAGACAATTGAAGATTCACGAACAAAATTATACGACGCATGATTTGGAATTAGGCGCGGTTGTTTTTGCATTAAAGACTTGGAGGCACTACTTATATGGGGTCAAAAGTATTATATATACCGACCATAAAAGTCTTCAACACATATTTAATCAGAAACAACTGAATATGAGGCAGCGTAGGTGGATTGAATTGTTGAATGATTACGACTTTGAGATTCGTTACCACCCGGGGAAGGCAAATGTGGTAGCCGATGCCTTGAGCAGGAAGGACAGAGAACCCATTCGAGTAAAATCTATGAATATAATGATTCATAATAACATTACTACTCAAATAAAGGAGGCGCAACAAGGAGTTTTAAAAGAGGGAAATTTAAAGGATGAAATACCCAAAGGATCGGAGAAGCATCTTAATATTCGGGAAGACGGAACCCGGTATAGGGCTGAAAGGATTTGGGTACCAAAATTTGGAGATATGAGAGAAATGGTACTTAGAGAAGCTCATAAAACTAGATACTCAATACATCCTGGAACGGGGAAGATGTACAAGGATCTCAAGAAACATTTTTGGTGGCCGGGTATGAAAGCCGATGTTGCTAAATACGTAGAAGAATGTTTGACGTGTTCTAAAGTCAAAGCTGAGCATCAGAAACCATCAGGTCTACTTCAACAACCCGAAATCCCGGAATGGAAATGGGAAAACATTACCATGGATTTCATCACTAAATTGCCAAGGACTGCAAGTGGTTTTGATACTATTTGGGTAATAGTTGACCGTCTTACCAAATCAGCACACTTCTTGCCAATAAGAGAAGATGACAAGATGGAGAAGTTAGCACGACTGTATTTGAAGGAAGTCATCTCCAGACATGGAATACCAATCTCTATTATCTCTGATAGGGATGGCAGATTTATTTCAAGATTCTGGCAGACATTACAGCAAGCATTAGGAACTCGTCTAGATATGAGTACTGCCTATCATCCACAAACTGATGGGCAGAGCGAAAGGACGATACAAACGCTTGAAGACATGCTACGAGCATGTGTTATTGATTTCGGAAACAGTTGGGATCGACATCTACCGTTAGCAGAATTTTCCTACAACAACAGCTACCATTCAAGCATTGAGATGGCGCCGTTTGAAGCACTTTATGGTAGAAAGTGCAGGTCTCCGATTTGTTGGAGTGAAGTGGGGGATAGACAGATTACGGGTCCAGAGATTATACAAGAAACTACCGAGAAGATCATCCAAATTCAACAACGGTTGAAAACCGCCCAAAGTCGACAAAAGAGCTACGCTGACATTAAAAGAAAAGATATAGAATTTGAAATTGGAGAGATGGTCATGCTTAAAGTTGCACCTTGGAAAGGCGTTGTTCGATTTGGTAAACGAGGGAAATTAAATCCAAGGTATATTGGACCATTCAAGATTATTGATCGTGTCGGACCAGTAGCTTACCGACTTGAGTTACCTCAACAACTCGCGACTGTACATAACACTTTCCACGTCTCGAATTTGAAGAAATGTTTTGCTAAAGAAGATCTCACTATTCCGTTAGATGAAATCCAAATCAACGAAAAACTCCAATTCATCAAAGAACCCGTCGAAATAATGGATCGTGAGGTTAAAAGACTTAAGCAAAACAAGATACCAATTGTTAAGGTTCGATGGAATGCTCGTAGAGGACCTGAGTTCACCTGGGAGCGTGAAGATCAGATGAAGAAGAAATACCCGCATCTATTTCCAGAAGATTCGTCAACACCTTCAACAGCTTAAAATTTCGGGACGAAATTTATTTAACGGGTAGGTACTGTAGTGACCCGAACTTTTCCATGGTTATATATATTAATTGAGATTGATATTTACATGATTAAATGTTTCCAACATGTTAAGCAATCAAACTTATTAAGACTTGATTAATTGGAATATGTTTCATATAGACAAATGACCACCTAAGTTGACCGGTGATTTACGAACGTTAAAACTTGTAAAAACTATACGATGACATATATATGGTTATATATATACTTAACATGATTTTATTATAAGTATGTATCTCATTAGGTATTTTAACAATGAGTTATGTACATAAAAATGAGACTATTAAATTAAGAAACTCGAAAACGATATATATAACGATTATCGTTATAACGTCTTACTAGGTACATATGAATCATATTAAATATTGATACACTTGGTTAATTATGTTAAATGATAAGTAAATATATCATTAAGTGTATTAACAATGAACTACATATGTAAAAATAAGACTACTAACTTAATGATTTTGAAACGAGACATATATGTAACGATTATCGTTGTAACGACATTTAATGTATATAGATCATATTAAGAGATATTCATACATGATAATAACATGATAATATAATAATTTAAAATCTCATTTGATATTATAAACATTGGGTTAACAACATTTAACAAGATCGTTAACCTAAAAGTTTCAAAACAACACTTACATGTAACGACTAACGATGACTTAACGACTCAGTTAAAATGTATATACATGTAGTGTTTTAATATGTATTTATACACTTTTGAAAGACTTCAATACATTTATCAAAATACTTCTACTTAACAAAAATGCTTACAATTACATCCTCGTTCAGTTTCATCAACAATTCTACTCGTATGCACCCGTATTCGTACTCGTACAATACACAGCTTTTAGATGTATGTACTATTGGTATATACACTCCAATGATCAGCTCTTAGCAGCCCATGTGAGTCACCTAACACATGTGGGAACCATCATTTGGCAACTAGCATGAAATATCTCATAAAATTACAAAAATATGAGTAATCATTCATGACTTATTTACATGAAAACAAAATAACATATCCTTTATATCTAATCCATACACCAACGACCAAAAACACCTACAAACACTTTCATTCTTCAATTTTCTTCATCTAATTGATCTCTCTCAAGTTCTATCTTCAAGTTCTAAGTGTTCTTCATCAATTCCAAAAGTTCTAGTTTCATAAAATCAAGAATACTTTCAAGTTTGCTAGCTCACTTCCAATCTTGTAAGGTGATCATCCAATCTCAAGAAATCTTTGTTTCTTACAGTAGGTTATCATTCTAATACAAGGTAATAATCATATTCAAACTTTGGTTCAATTTCTATAACTATAATAATCTTATTTTAAGTGATGATCTTACTTGAACTTGTTTTCGTGTCATGATTCTGCTTCAAGAACTTCGAGCCATCCAAGGATCCTTTGAAGCTAGATCCATTTTTCTCTTTTCCAGTAGGTTTATCCAAGGAACTTAAGGTAGTAATGATGTTCATAACATCATTCGATTCATACATATAAAGCTATCTTATTCGAAGGTTTAAACTTGTAATCACTAGAACATAGTTTAGTTAATTCTAAACTTGTTCGCAAACAAAAGTTAATCCTTCTAACTTGACTTTTAAAATAAACTAAACACATGTTCTATATCTATATGATATGCTAACTTAATGATTTAAAACCTGGAAACACGAAAAACACCGTAAAACCGGATTTACGCCGTCGTAGTAACACCGCGGGCTGTTTTGGGTTAGTTAATTAAAAACTATGATAAACTTTGATTTAAAAGTTGTTATTCTGAGAAAATGATTTTTATTATGAACATGAAACTATATCCAAAAATTATGGTTAAACTCAAAGTGGAAGTATGTTTTCTAAAATGGTCATCTAGACGTCGTTCTTTCGACTGAAATGACTACCTTTACAAAAACGACTTGTAACTTATTTTTCTGACTATAAACCTATACTTTTTCTGTTTAGATTCATAAAATAGAGTTCAATATGAAACCATAGCAATTTGATTCACTCAAAACGGATTTAAAATGAAGAAGTTATGGGTAAAACAAGATTGGATAATTTTTCTCATTTTAGCTACGTGAAAATTGGTAACAAATCTATTCCAACCATAACTTAATCAACTTGTATTGTATATTATGTAATCTTGAGATACCATAGACACGTATACAATGTTTCGACCTATCATGTCGACACATCTATATATATTTCGGAACAACCATAGACACTCTATATGTGAATGTTGGAGTTAGCTATACAGGGTTGAGGTTGATTCCAAAATATATATAGTTTGAGTTGTGATCAATACTGAGATACGTATACACTGGGTCGTGGATTGATTCAAGATAATATTTATCGATTTATTTCTGTACATCTAACTGTGGACAACTAGTTGTAGGTTACTAACGAGGACAACTGACTTAATAAACTTAAAACATCAAAATATATTAAAAGTGTTGTAAATATATTTTGAACATACTTTGATATATATGTATATATTGTTATAGGTTCATGAATCAACCAGTGGCCAAGTCTTACTTCCCAACGAAGTAAAAATCTGTGAAAGTGAGTTATAGTCCCACTTTTAAAATCTAATATTTTTGGGATGAGAATACATGCAGGTTTTATAAATGATTTACAAAATAGACACAAGTACGTGAAACTACATTCTATGGTTGAATTATCGAAATCGAATATGCCCCTTTTTATTAAGTCTGGTAATCTAAGAATTAGGGAACAGACACCCTAATTGACGCGAATCCTAAAGATAGATCTATTGGGCCTAACAAACCCCATCCAAAGTACCGGATGCTTTAGTACTTCGAAATTTATATCATATCCGAAGGGTGTCCCGGAATGATGGGGATATTCTTATATATGCATTTTGTTAATGTCGGTTACCAGGTGTTCACCATATGAATGATTTTTATCTCTATGTATGGGATGTGTATTGAAATATGAAATCTTGTGGTCTATTGTTACGATTTGATATATATAGGTTAAACCTATAACTCACCAACATTTTTGTTGACGTTTTAAGCATGTTTATTCTCAGGTGATTATTAAGAGCTTCCGCTGTCGCATACTTAAATAAGGACAAGATTTGGAGTCCATGCTTGTATGATATTGTGTAAAAACTGCATTCAAGAAACTTATTTTGTTGTAACATATTTGTATTGTAAACCATTATGTAATGGTCGTGTGTAAACAGGATATTTTAGATTATCATTATTTGATAATCTACGTAAAGCTTTTTAAACCTTTATTGATGAAATAAAGGTTATGGTTTATTTTAAAATGAATGCAGTCTTTGAAAAACGTCTCATATAGAGGTGAAAACCTCGCAACGAAATCAATTAATATGGAACGTTTTTAATCAATAAGAACGGGACATTTCAAAACCTATACTTTTTCTGTTTAGATTCATAAAATAGAGTTCAATATGAAACCATAGCAATTTGATTCACTCAAAACGGATTTAAAATAAAGAAGTTATGGGTAAAACAAGATTGGATAATTTTTCTCATTTTAGCTACGTGAAAATTGGTAACAAATCTATTCCAACCATAACTTAATCAACTTGTATTGTATATTATGTAATCTTGAGATACCATAGACACGTATACAATGTTTCGACCTATCATGTCGACACATCTATATATATTTCGGAACAACCATAGACACTCTATATGTGAATGTTGGAGTTAGCTATACAGGGTTGAGGTTGATTCCAAAATATATATAGTTTAAGTTGTGATCAATACTGAGATACGTATACATTGGGTCATGGATTGATTCAAGATAATATTTATCGATTTATTTCTGTACATCTAACTGTGGACAACTAGTTGTAGGTTATCAACGAGGACAGCTGACTTAATAAACTTAAAACATCAAAATATATTAAAAGTGTTGTAAATATATTTTGAACATACTTTGATATATATGTATATATTGTTATAGGTTCGTGAATCAACCAGAGGCCAAGTCTTACTTCTCGACGAAGTAAAAATCTGTGAAAGTGAGTTATAGTCCCACTTTTAAAATCTAATATTTTTGGGATGAGAATACATGCAGGTTTTATAAATGATTTACAAAATAGACACAAGTACGTGAAACTACATTCTATGGTGGAATTATCGAAATCGAATATGCCCCTTTTTATTAAGTCTGGTAATCTAAGAATTAGGGAACAGACACCTTAATTGACGTGAATCCTAAAGATAGATCTATTGGGCCTAACAAACCCCATCCAAAGTACCGGATGCTTTAGTACTTCGAAATTTATATCATATCCGAAGGGTGTCCCGGAATGATGGGGATATTCTTATATATGCATCTTGTTAATGTCGATTACCAGGTGTTCACCATATGAATGATTTTTATCTCTATGTATGGGATGTGTATTGAAATATGAAATCTTGTGGTCTATTGTTATGATTTGATATATATAGGTTAAACCTATAACTCACCAACATTTTTGTTGACGTTTAAAGCATGTTTATTCTCAGGTGAATACTAAGAGCTTCCGCTGTTGCATACTAAAATAAGGACAAGATTTGGAGTCCATGTTTGTATGATATTGTGTAAAAACTGCATTCAAGAAACTGATTTCGATGTAACATATTTGTATTGTAAACCATTATGTAATGGTCGTGTGTAAACAGGATATTTTAGATTATCATTATTTGATAATCTACGTAAAGCTTTTTAAACCTTTATTTATGAAATAAAGGTTATGGTTTGTTTTAAAAATGAATGCAGTCTTTGAAAAACGTCTCATATAGAGGTCAAAACCTCGCAACGAAATCAATTAATATGGAACGTTTTTAATCAATAAGAACTGGACATTTCAATGGAGGCCATAGTGGCCGAAATTTTTGAGGGGGGGAGGGGGAGACACCATGTTGCTTTTTGGTTAGTGGTTGTCTAAAGTGTGTCCTTTTGCTAGAATCCCATGTGACAATTAGATAAACCTTATCCATTATGCTAGTATGACTCATTAATTAATTTCTTTATTATTTATTTATTATTATGGGCCACTAGTAATAATACTTGGGCTAATTAATTGGGTCACTAGCTAGAGTAGGGTGGGCTTGAGCCCAACAAGGTAGAAAGTCCAACAAGACTAACTATTGGGCTTTAGCAATTAAATAAATAAAATTAAGCATCCAAAGGCCCAAGTAATTATTATTATAAAATAATAATTAATATTTCGCTATCCAAATATTCCGGTTCCGACAAAACTTAAACGTGCGCGCAATCCGCGGTTTATTCGTAATGGCAAGTAACACTAACGGTTATAAAGCATCCAGTGGACAAGTTAAGCATTCCACACACACCAAGGCACGTTTTAAAGTATATATGAATATAAAACACGTGTGCCAAGATTCCGGAGTAATAAAGTAACATAGTACGCACAATTACGCAGTTTCGCAAAAATACAAGGAATAAAAGCAAGTCGAAAAAGTCGGGTCGTTACATTACCCACCTGTTAACGGAAATTTTGTCCCGAAATTTTGAGGAGTGACTAAAAATGGTACAGTATTTGAATAAGATGGAGCGTATCGAAGTTCCGAAAGATTCGTGAGCTCAAAAGTGAGCTATTTACCTTGAAAGGTACTTTAGCGTATAAAGGTAAGAATAGGTATATGCCATTGATTAAGTCTCTTGTCCTAAGAGATCAACAAATTGATTTCGTTTCTGGCTAACATGAGTACGTCATCTGAATATATACCCACAAAAGGAAAGATGACGTTTTTAGCCTTACAGGCATCTTCAGTAAGCTGGATGCATGGAATACATCATGAAAGTTACCAAACTCATCTAAAACATTGAGCGCTTATGTTGTAGTACCAAGCTGACAGATAGAATGGAAAACAGGGTGATCACAATATACCGCATGTGAACACATCCTTGGATGGAAAGAAAGCACCGTTCCATAATGTAACTTTATCCTTTCAGTTACATGTTGAAGTTAGGGTTAACATTAACTAGAACAACATATAGTTACAACCAACGAAGGAAGGAATGTGTAGAGTAACCATATTCGTATTACAGATGTTTTAAGCAGTCCCTTCCAAGAGGATAACAAGATTTGTAACACCTTAGGCAAATCCCACATCGCCCACAGACATGAGTGATCATGGGATTATAAGGTAATACCCACGCTTAAATGACACAACGCGTTTTGGGATCACATGCTGAGTAGAAGTGCGAGTACTGTAACAACCCGTCCTTATCCACCTGGACGAAGTCATCAACATTTGGTCCCATTGCAATGATCGACTCCAAGTAATGTCCTTAAAATGAGCAAATGCACAGCGGAAGACTTAATTCGTACCTGAGAATAAACATGCTTAAAAGTGTCAACCAAAAGGTTGGTGAGTTCATAGGTTTATCATAACAATCTTTTCAATATATTAATAGACCACAAGATTTCATTATTTATAAACATAATACACTCGCAAGTGTATGTAAAGCATTCTAAGTGGTTGAGCACTTGGTAACCATACTTAACATTTAATCACGTCGCATATTCCCTTTATTATGAAATCTCACTACACCGTACCAAGTGTAGTCACCGAAACGAAGTACTGTGCAACCGTTGAATACTGGTCATCCAGTCCGGTTGGGGTTGTCAGGCCCGATAGATCTATCAACAGGATTCGCGTTTACAATACCCATGTAAATAGTAGTTACCAAGCTACAGGGAAGTATGCCAGTGGTACAACTCAATGTAGAATGTATTTTTAAGTACCTGTGTCTATTTCGTAAATATTTATAAAAGCAGTGCATGTATTTTCAGCCCAAAAATATATATTGCAAAAGCAATTAAAAAGGGAGCAAATGAAACTCACCATACTGTATTTTGTAGTAAAAATACATAGAACGACATTGAACAAGTATAGGGTTGGCCTCGGATTCACGAACCTATATCAATTTTATATTTATTAACACATAATAATATGTAATCAAACAAATTATATATATATATTATATCTTAAATTATATGTCCTATATACTTACTTTGTATATATATACTTAAAATAGTTATTATTATATAGCTTTATTAATATTAAAAACCCATAACTTGTTATATTAAATAGTGAGTTAAATATATTTATATTATTCATTCAAAATAATTATTTAGTATTTACTATTACTACAGTGAGTTTATTTCTATAAATATTTATTAAAATATTTTGATATTATATAGTAATGGTAATAAAAATGATAATACATATAATAGTAAAAAAATAATATAATAATGATATATATTAATAATGATATTAATAATAATAATAATAATAATGATAATAAAATAATGATAATAATAACTCTTAATAATAATAAATCTTAATAATACTTACTAATAATAACAATGATGATATTAGTATTATTTGTCATATAATACTTATAATAACAATAATTTTAATAATTATAATAACATTAATAATAATAAAAATAATAATAATAAATATAATAATAATAAGAATTTGAATAATATAATATAATAGTAATAATAATAATTATAATTATAATTATAATTATATTACTCCGTATATTTATACCTAAAATAGTGAAATTGGGGGTTTTCGTTGTCGGCTCCAACAGATCGAAGGAAGCAGAAGTAAATCGCAGCATAAATCACAATTAATGGAACCTTCGATTCCTCAATCGATCAAACAATAATCATCAAGGTACAATAGGTAATTGATTCATCATCATCGTATACATCATCACTATCATTATCACAATTATTTTCATCTTTCTTAATCATTGTCATCTTCGTGGAGTAGAACTCGGAAAGAAACAGTAATCCGAATTACACAGTAATAGTTGCAGGTTTTAAATATAGATGATAATATATGATGGTACTCGATTGAGACTTAAATCGAGTGGAAATAGGAAAGTCAAAATAGTACAGGCAGTTTGGGTAGTTAATGAGTAATGATTATGATCGAGTATCGAAAGGAAACAGTAAGTAGGAAAGGTAAAAGCACAGGTGGTTTTGGGTGGTAATTCGAAAATAGAATAGTAGTATGCAGTAACAGCTCACGTTTGTAGCAGAAAGTTTGTGGTGGTTGACGATGGTTATACATGGTGGTGAGTGATAAGGTGGTGTTTTCTCGACTGGACAGGAACATGAAAACAAACGCAGCAGTACTTTGGTGATTTGTTGCGGTTTTGGTGATCATGGTGGTGGTTTTGAGTTCCACGATGAAGAAACAACAAGTGGTGGTTGATGAGTTGTCGACGGTTGGTGGTGGTCTTGTTCATGGTGGTGATATTCATGAGAGAAAAGAGAGGTTTGATGGTTTTGTCAAGTTGATGAAGATGGTGGTGTTCGGTGGTAGTGTTAAGTTTGATGGCAACCGAATAGTTCTAGTAGTAGAGTAGTGAGATGGTTCCGTTGTAGGTTAAATACGAACAAACAAATCAAAAAAAAAATTATATATATATATATATATATATATATATATATATATATATATATATATATATATATATATATATATATATATATATATATATATATATATATATATAGCGAGTGGTGTTTGGTTTGGTGTTCGAATCAAACAGAAAATACGAGAATTGGTGGTGGTGGTGACCGGTTCTCGGTGGAAGGGGTTGAGGTGGTGTTGGTTTGGGTGTATACATGTGTATGAGTGTAAAATCTATCAACCGAAACTCGAATCCTTGCCCGGAATGATAAAGTTCGATCGGTGATGGGTTGTGATGATGGTTTAGTTATCGAAGCAAAACAACAAAATCGAGAAAGTTGTGGTATTGTGTGTGGAATCACTAACGAAAGTAGTAGACATCCAACACAATTAAGAATGTGGTGATATCTTATATTGTGTCTTGAATATTTTGATTATATCATGGAATATAGTATATAGTATACTATTATTATAATGACTTCCCTATTGCAAATTGTAATTCATATTGGAACATGGTTTGTCAGCCAAAGACCTCCTAGCACATATTATAATATCATTTCTCAATCATGAAATTCAAAAGGAACACAGGAAAAAGAAACGAAAGATGGTGATGTTTAACTCCTTGTATTACGAATATATATATATATATATATATATATATATATATACATACACATAAAGTTAACAAATTTATTTATTCTAATACTAATAAAACTAGTTGAGAGTTGATAATGATAACATGGGTAGGGTAGACATATGTAATAAAATAAATAAATATAATTCAAATAGTAGAAAACGTGTGAGAACTTAGCCATCACCATTCACGGACGAAATTTCGTTCATGAATCGTCGAGAACAATCGAAGGTTAAATGAATATAATGAAATAGTTCAAAATTTTCGAGACTCAACCTAACAGACTTTTCTTATCGTGTCAAAAATATTAAATCGTATCAATAATTTGGTTCAAAATTAGTCGAAATTTTCCGGGTCGTGACAGTAACTACCCGTTAAAAAAATTTCGTCCCGAAATCTGATCGAGGTCGTCATGGCTAACAATAAAAATTTGTTTTTATGACGAATATGAGTTGATAAATAGAGTTTTATCATTTTCGATTAATATAGATAAAACGATTCGATCATGTGAAGCGTACGAATGAAGCTATCACAAAAGAGTGAAAAGTTTCGTCTTAACTTTTGACGTAGTCATGGTGGATTTACGGAATTCAAGGAATTTAAGGAAATCTTTTAATCAGAAGAAAATGAAATAGCACTATTTATTAGCAAACTTTTAGAATTACGGAAGAACAGAAATATCCAGAAAATATTTTCGTGATCTGCTTAAAAATTAAGTAGAATGAAAGAGTTATGTAACATGACACATGATGAGGGCAAGGTCTGTGAACCATCATCACGTTCCATTAGAAATTTAGCATGACTTACTGTAATATAATTACGTTGGCCAAGCATATTATATTATACTAACTCATGCATCAATTCCCAACACTTCTCCACAATTCGCTCATAATTTATACTTAGACTTTACAGAAGTTTTCAATTTAATGGAATACAGATAACACGAAGAGGTAGATAATTTTCGGACGAGAATATTTATGAAAATATCTTCAGAAATATCGGAGATATTTATGATGATATTTTGGAATTTCTAAGTTCGAAGGTTGATAAAGAAAAATTTTTCGCAAGATTTTAACATGACTTTGGAGCAAGATATTCTCTAAATATTTCATCGGATCCAGAATTACCTGGATTCTTTGAATATAGGGTTTGGTCCTTGTATTTGTCCTTGGTCTCCTTCATAGTTTCGCATAATCCGCTTTTCGGTACTAAATTTTCTATTGAGCGTTTCCAAACACTCCTCTCTTTATCATCAAACTTTTGGCTGTTTAGACCATCTACAATTTTTACGGTTTCGTCTGCATTTAATGCAGCCATATCTGAATCGTCAGTTATCAATCCGAGGTGTTTTTAGGAAAATTGTGTTTTTAGATGATTAAACGCTGATGGTAGTATGGTGGAATATAAAAGGTTCTCTGGTAATAATAAATAAACACGAATATATATCAAGGTTATAATAAGGTTGTTTTGAATGAAAAGTCGAAGTTGACTTGCTGAAGCTGTGACAAAATTGTCTAATTTGAAAAGGAATCACAAAGTTATTTTCGGTAATATCAACGACAAAGGAGCTAGCACAGATACGTGTTAAACGTTTACTCAGTTTTCGAGAGTTTTCAAGTACATAACTATATACATAAATCTTTCCTTCCGTAGATGAAGTGCTGCTGGTTCATCCTCTCGATCGAGGTGTTTTCAAGAATCATGAAAGGTTTGAACGCAGAATGTAATCGTGAATATACAAATGAGGTTTAAGATGAAATCAAGTGGCAAACTTGAAGAATTGTTTAGTTTCATATGTTATAATCAATATTTTAATTTATTTTAATTGTCCAATATTATTAGTCCATAGTCGATAGTCCACAGTTAACAATATATAATATTCGAATTAATTAATACGTTTCGTGACCCGTATACGTCTCAGACTCGATCACAACTCAAACTATATATATATATTATTGTAGAATCAACCTCAACCCTGTATAGCTAACTCCCGCATTACTGCATATAGAGTGTCTATGGTTATTCCAAATAATATATATAGATGCGTCGATATGATATGTCAAAACCTTGAATACGTGTCCCGATATTTAAAGTGCGTAAAAAAATAAATAACAGAAATTAAATGACCATAAATAAAGTGCGTAAAGTAAATAACAGAAATTAAATGACGATAAATAAAATTGCGATAATTAAATTGCGATAAACAAACTGCGATAAATAAAATGTAATCAGTTAGCTAGGAACAGTTAGCTGGAACAGTTAGCGTGGATTCTTAACAAAATTTTTTGTAGTTAATTTGTTTGTTTCTATCAAATTTTTATTTCGTCAAATGTTTTCTTCATTATGCCACTTGTTGGATTCTATTAGGTCAAAATCCAA